>NW_016108076.1:307974-319667 GCF_001604975.1 Cebus imitator | reverse complement strand
AGACTGGGTCTGACTCTGTCACCTAGACTGATGTGCAGTGGTGTATTCTTGGCTCACTGCAACCTCTGCCTCCCAGGTTCAAGTGATTATCCCATCTCAGCTTCCCGAGTAACTGGACCTACAGGGATGCCACAGCACCTGGTTAATTTTTTGCATTTTAAGTAGAGATGGAGTTTTGCCATAATGTCCAGGCTGGTCTCAAACTCCTGACCTGAAATGATCTGTCTGCTTCAGCCTCCGAAAGTGTTAGAATTACAGTTGTGAACCACCATGCCCAACCTACACCTCTTTTCTTTATAAATTGCCCAGTCTCAGAAAATGCCCCAAGTTAGAATTTTGCATTCCCACAAATGGTTAACACAAGAAAAAATTTCTTCACCCTTGATGGGTTGTGCAACTTTCCTGCTGAGAGGCTCTCTCCTCATACTCTTTGTGAAAACCACCAGTTTTACCTGTACAACCAAATATAGACAACTGGATCCTCACAATTTCTTCTGAATCTCTTACAATCTTGCAGGCCTCCACTTCAAAGGTTTTATGGAAGCAGAGAGATTGGTGACAATCTGAAAAAATCAAATATCATGGAGCAAATATTTTGTCTTACCAAAATAAAGCAGAGCATTTATTAACTCTCTGCTTCTTTGCTTTTTATTGAAGAAAAATATGCATAAGATGTGACTTCTGAATTTAAAAAGCTCATTATAATGAGCTTGGTCATTATAATGTTTTTAAGATAATATGCGTGAAACAGGTAACAAAATACCCATTAAAGATCCTGTAACTATTACTTTTAATATAATTTTTGTCACTGAAACAGGCACATAAAGATTTCTATGGTATTATTTTTATAAAGCTTTTCCTCCTGTAAAGATACCTTCTTGTTAAGGGAAATGAGGAATAATGTTCTCTACACTTGACAGTAATTTTTTGCATTTATGTAATATGACATAGCTAAATATAACAATTTCCAAGGGACTGGCTGAGTTGTTTTATTGTACTGTAATATGTGATAATAAATAGTGTTTAAAAGGAAGGAATCAGAGTCTGATAATTTATTTTGCACATTTATTATTTGTGATATATTTCCCTAGGGCTAAAATGGAGGGGAAATTTTGGCCACAGGAGACAACAAAAGATAGTAAGAATTCAGCAAATTTTGAAAACCACTTATTCAAGAAGAAAATACAACCTTGTAAAGGAAACAATAGTTTCTTTAAAATATCATGAAATAAAAATATCATAAATAGACAGCACTGTATTCAAATCTTTGCCATATAATGGTTGCAGCATATGCTGTCAGTAGATACTTCCTTCTCCACTTATCTCCACCTCCTTCCACTTTCCATTTACCTGGTGGTGTAGATATTAGCTGCTAAAGGCTCACACCTGTATCCCCTGCAGGACCTCCAGGTTTATGCCTTGGTTTTCAGGAGATGCACAGGAGGCAGGTAGCCTCAGATACATGATACAGAGGTATGACAGCTTAGCCCTTGTGTTAGTCTGTTCTCACACTGCTATGAAGAAATACCAGACTCAGACTAGGTAATTTATAAAGAAAAGAGGTTTAGTTGACTCACAGTTCTGCATGGCTGGAGAGGCCTCAGAAAATTTACAATCATGGTGGAAGGTGAAGGAGAAACAAGCACCTTCTTCATAGGGTGGCAGAACAAAGTGAGTGCAAGCAGGGGAAAAGCCAGATGCTTACGAAACCATCAGACCTCATGAGAACTCACTCATTATCATGAGAACAGCATGGAGGAAACCATCTGCATGATCCAATTACCTTTACCTGGTCCTGCCCTGGACAGGTAGGAATTATGGGGATTACAATTCGAGGTGAGATTTGGGTGGGGACACAGAGCCAAACCATGTCAGCCCTCTTGCCTCTAGGCAGGACAGCCTCTGTGACACAATCTAAGCTCTAGAACTCCATACAAGATCAGGAGACTAGACGTCTAAAAACTCATTTTTGCCCAGCTATTCCCCTACCTTATCTTGCTGTTTTCAACCTGTCTAGGTTTCTCATAACAGCAGTTCCTCAAAAAAATGCTTGAATAAGAATCCCTATTTTGTACTCTGCTTCTAAAGTACCTTGCCAAAGACAATTACCAATATCACATAGTTATTCCATTGTGCAGACAACAATCTGTCATTTTTAGTAGTAAGGCTATGTTTTCTAGAACTATCAATCTACCTTGACATTGCTAAATAAATATCCATAGTCATTTGTCACCACTTATTGTTTTATCATTTAAATTCATTAACTTCTCAACAGATATTTTCATCAATAGAAACCCTACAATTTGGAGCAACATATTTGCATAAGAGAAAAAGCTAAATGCTGAAGTTGTCAATTTTTGTCTAGCAAAGAATATGAGTACAGTGGATAGAGAACAGGATTTGGAGTAAGAAGGACTTATGTGTTAATCCTGGCTGTTCAATCATTTATTAGCCATGTGACCTTGGTCTAATCACATAGATTTTCTGAGCCTCCATTTAATTTCATTTAAAACTAGAATCATGATGTCAATGCTGTTTCATTGTTGCGATGAGTAACATCATGATAATATAGACTAAATACTTGGAGTAGTGCCTGGCACACAGCAGTTACTCAGTGAATGCTATTTTTGGCAATGGAAAATGGTTTAGATACAGATGTCAGCAAATCAGTTAATTAAAGCCTAAGTTTATCACTCACTCTGTTTCCAATCCGTTTGTCCTAACTGATAATGGATGCCTCCTTTAGAAGCATTCAAATAGTACCTGTTTAACCTGAACTCCAATGTACACATGAATATCCTAAGTGGAGGCAGGCACTCCAGATGATGAAATGGACAAGAAAAAGGTAGTACAGAAGCATGGAAAATGTAGAAGTTCTAGACCAAAAGAAGTTTTAGACCATTGGTGATACATGGGGAAATCTGTCATTCAAATAAGTTTTGACTTACAAAATAACCCCAAAGAAAAGTAAGACAACTTAGCTAACATTAAATGTTGGAGGAGTCTACCTAATATCTAGATCTGGCTTCTTTTAAAAAAGCACAGATCTGGCTGGGAGCCTGTAATCCCAGCACTTTTGGGAGGCCGAGGTTGGTGGATCATGAGGTCAGGAGTTCGAGACCAGCCTAACCAATATGGTGAAACCCCGTCGCTACTAAAAATACAAAAATTAGCCAGGCATGGTGACGCACACCTGTAATCTCAGGAGGCTGAGGCAGGAGAATCACTTGAACCTGGGAGGTGGGGGTTGCAGTGAGCTGAGATCACACCACTGCACTCCAGCCTGGAGGACAGAGTGGGACTCTGTTGCTACAGCAAAACAAAACAAAACAAAACAAAACAGAAAGAAGAAAGAAAGAAAAAGAAAAAGCAGAAGTTTTCATTCCTGTGTAACAATGATGGGCAAGAGCCAAGTAAAGCTCTTTTTTCTTTAGGTATAACATGTGCCATCCAGTTTTTCATTCAGGATAACCATATAATTTATTGTCAGAATTAGGGTACGTTGAAAATGATAGGCGTAGTGTCGATAATTAAGCCAGAACAACAGGCATATGTCAGATCTGGCTCTAGGCAAACTGAGACAAAAGCCACTATAGCCAGAGTCCCTTCCATTCCCTAGTGCTTCTCTGAGTCAATCACTGTACTGTACAATTCGCTTTGCACCTGTATGTACTGTGGAACTGTCTTTAAGAGCATCTGGATTTTTGAGTGAGTCTAGAAATCAGTTAATTAATTTCCTGCATTCTGCATTCTCATAAGTGAATTTCTACTATGTAAAAGGTACCTCTAATAAAGTCTGACTGGTATATCCAAGATGAAATACTGTGTTCAAATAGTTATGTTTATCTCTACAGCTTTCTTTGAGTTCAAAATACTTCATAATTTAAAAATATATTTAGAAGATTTTTTTACAGACTTGGACATAAGGGAAGCAGTGACAAAAAATAACTCAGTTTTTAAATTACTGCAATGTCAATACATTGCCACAGGCCAACCAGGGTTGTTAATTTTGTTTGGAGAACACATTTGCTGTGCATAGTGAAGCATATTTTGCAAGGAGCAATTGGTGATTGGTGACCAGAGAAAAATGACACATATGTAAGATAGAGGTGGAGGCATGAAAATGAGGCGCTTAGGAGAGAAACAATACAAGCCTATTTGAAATGGACAGCAGGCTTTGCAATCTGCTGCACTGGAGTTTTAGGGACTTACCACAGACAGTGTTTGTTATTGCAGAACGTTTTGTTTCCCGGGAGGAAGGAAGATTAACCAAAAGAAATACAACATTAAAAAAAATACACAGATGATACAGCAAAATAAAGCCCTACACTATAAACCACAAAAGGCTCAATATATTTGTTTGGGAATTATTGGAGAGGCCCACCAACCAATGCTTCCATCCTAAGGATGTTTACTGAAAGAGAAGATTGAGTAAGCTTGCAGTGAATTTTCGGCAAAATTCCCATTAACACTCTCCACAATCCTGACCCTCTTGTGGCTTCTTGGTCTTTTGCAATTTTTCTTTTTTTGGACTATTTCACCTCTTCCTAAAATCTGGCTTGCCTGTGGAATGTGTGTCAAGAAGCAGGCATTATTTACTCATTGAGAAACTGGCCACTAGTGAGGAGTTGAGTATACCTGATAGGAAGAAAGGAGGAAGGGCCACATGCCCACTCACCGACCACACAGGCGGCAATGAGCCATTTTGCTTCTAACATCACAACAGAAACCACAAGGAAGGCAGATAGGCTCCTCATGCCAACATTTGCTTGTGTTCTGGTTAATTGATCCTTTAGCTAAAATTCTTCTCTATGTTCCAAAATTTCCTTCATATTCAGAGATGCTTGAAATTCTTATCTCTCCCTTGAGAGGACAGTCCCTAAGATTATTTTTAAACATTTTTGTTCTTTATTTCAGCCACAATAGAGATGGTTAACCTGAGGTGTAAAAAATGTTTTCTATGACATTTAACCTAGTTTCATAACTCAGTAATTACTTCCATTCTTATTTAGTCTTCCTGATAAAGTAATTCTATGAAAGAAGGATTAAAATATAAAACATTTAAAGTAGGCCTATTTCATGTAAATGATAATGTTCAGTGGCAGGAGTTAGTAGATATTTTTCCTTCAGATCCATATTTTGTAGCTCCAAATATCAAGATAATAAAACCTAGAGGAATTCATCAGTTGACACTTCTATATGTGTTTAGTGACCACTCTCATGCTGTACTTCCTACTGGCTCCCCACAAAAATAACAATAACAGCAATAATAACAAAAACAAATATACTGGATAAAAATACATAATAATACTGATAATTCTAACTTAGAAAATTAATAATTCTACACTGACTAGCTTATTATTGGTCCCTATTATATTGTGCAGTCATTATGATAATAGTTGATATTTATTGTGGGCTTACTTTATAGCAGATGGCTAAGTAAGCATTTTGCACGTATTTGCGCATTTAATTTATATAGCAGCCCTTTAAAGTAGTACTCATAGTATTTATTTTACAGATTTTAAATTGTGGTTTACAGAGGTAAGCAATTTATTTCAGGTCATGTAGCTTACCAGTGACCGAGCAAGGGCTGCAAATCTTACATGTGTCTGACATTTAGTCCAGGTTTTTCAACCACCACTAAACTTATTCTACCTTTCTTAGCCTCTTGGAAAAGACAAAATTTGTTAAGTGCTTACACACTCTAATTTTAACTTCAACTACATTCAACTAACATTTATTGAGCCTTTACACTGTTCCAGACATATAACCAAGATCTGTGTGCTTGCAGTGGTATTTTTGCCCCTCTAGCTTCAATTCCTTCAAGGTGAATAAAGATAACAATACCTACCTCATAGGATTGTTGAGTATGTTATAAAAAAGATAGCTATTATCATCATCATCATTATTAAAAATAAATAATTTCCTGGCATAAGGTGAGTGATTAATAAATGTTGAGTGAATCAATGAATGAGTGAATGAAGTTGTCAATCAGATGGGGTCTTGTGTATAAGACATTAACATACTGGTAGTAGGAGCCACAGTCTGGTAGTTGAAACACTCAGATATCTGTGCTTCAACGATCTGAATTTTAAAATAATAAAACATATAGGCTTTATTGGTACAGAAATGAGCAACTACTTAAACTTGGGAAGGAATTCTAAGGCAGAATATTCAGGAAGGCTTCACAGAATAAGGAAAAGAAAGAAGGAAATATCAGGGTGGTTCAAGGATTAGAGTCTGAGAGACAAGAAATAGGGAAATCAAATAGGAGATTATTGTTCCCCTTAGGACAAAAAAAAGGTTAAAATTTGAGCTTGGCAGTGACAGTGAATGAAAAGAAAATGATGGAGTCCAGAAACATTGGAAAGGTTGGCAAGGCTTCATGATTGATTCAAGGCTGGAGGTTGGGGAGAAAGAGATAGAATTCGGTTTCTGGCTTGTTCAACTGATTGGATAATGATGATGTAATTGAGATGGGAAACATCTGCTCCACAGTGCAATTCCAGGCTAGTTACTACCATCTTAATCCTTATTTTCCATGTCTGTGAATTTAGGATAGTAACAGTCCTCATCACACATAGTTGTGAGAATAATAAAGTGATATTACATATGAACAATTTAGCGCCATGTCTGGCACTTAGTAAATGCTCAATTCATAGCTCTCTTACTTTGTGTGGGATTGGCAGGAGTAGAACAGACAAGAGCAAATATGCTTAGTGCTGGAATATTTGAGTTACTTATAAGAATATATGATTGAGTTACTTATAAGTCATCTAAGTCAGTATGTAGAATTCCTGAGAGAACTCTGGTAATTTGTCAATTTAAGAATAAGAAGACTCAATCTTTTGGTTGAAATGGGTTATTTTTAGTGATGCTTTAAACTGCATTAAAAGAGATCATAAAATCACCATGACCCTTTCTGAAGTATGGTAACAAAATCAGGCAGCCAGGAATGATTGAGGAGGAGTCTCTGTTGCTTCCACTAGAGGACCAATTTAGGACTCCCATGGGCATTCATAACTCTCCATCTTTGAAAGTACACAGTGACTGCTTGCTACCTGAATGCAATGGCCACCACCCAAATGCCCAATACTGCCTTTCTTCCTCCAAACTGCACACAAAAAAGGGAAATAAGAGTTAAATCTACTTACTATTTCAGTTTTAATTTGCTATTTTAGTCATGCTCAGCATATTGCTACTTTGTATTTGAGCACTACTACTTAATCTGTGACCATTTCCCCTTTTATTCTGTGTATATTTTCAAATGTTTCAAATTAGCTTCTTAGTTTAATGTTAGCATTAACATTTCTTATAGTGTTGGTTTTTACACATACACATGTATGCTCATTGTAGCACTGTTTACAATAGCAAAGACCTGGAACCAACCCAAATGCCCATTGATGATAGACTGGACAAGGAAAATGTGGCACATATACACCATGGAATACCATACAGCCATAAAAAACAATGAATTCGGGTCTTTTGTAGGGACATGGGTGAATCTGGAAACCATCATTCTCAGCAACTGACCCAAGAACAGAAATAAAACACCACATGTTCTCACTCATAGGCAGGTGTTGAACAATGAGAACACATGGACACAGGGAGGGGAGCATCACACACTGGGGTCTGTTGGTGGGGAATGGGGAGGGACAGTGAGCAGTGACGAGGTTAGGGAGGGATAATATGGGGAGAAATGCCAGATATAGGTGACGGGGTGATGGAGGCAGCAAACCACATTGCCATGTACGTACCTATGCAACAATCTGGCATGATCTTCATATGTACCCCAGAATCTAAAGTTCAATTATATATATATATATAAATAAAATAGTCTATGGTCTTTGGTTCTTTATTGATAAAAGGACATTAACGCCATCCTATTCCCTAGTGGAATTCATCTTCTACTCATCAGAAACTGAGATTTTGTGGAATTTTTGACAATGTATATTAAGAGTAAGTGAATAGAAAAGATGAATTCTTTTTTTATGTTAAGTCCAACCAACCATTTAGCATTCAGTCTTACATGAAAAGAAAATCTGTGCTATTCAATAGCTAACCATCTGCAAAATCAGTGAAATATCTAGGTCTTGGATTTTTGTCATTTTTTTCCATGTGTCTGAGGGATGAACCTGGCATGGGAACAGGCAAAAGCTAAGCTGGGCTTGGTGCAGTGGCTCATGCCTATAATCCATTACTTTGGGAGGTTGATGTGAGAATCGCCTGAGCCAAGGAGTTCAAGACCAGCCTGGGCAAATAGGGAGAACCATGTCACTACAAAAAATATAAAATCATTAGCCAGGCATGGTGGCACATACCTGTAGTCCCAGCTACTTGGGAGGCTGAGGTGGGAGGATGGCTTGTGCCTGGGAGTGTCAGGCTGCCATGAGCTATGATAATCATACTAAGGCACTCTAAACTGGCTGACAGAGTGAGACTCTGTCTTAAAAAAAATGCCATGCTGGAATAAACAAGAGGTTGCCTTATGTCTTTGTGATTTGAGAGTGCTACCAGCCAGATGTCACTCTACCCAGGTCAGAGACAAGATTTTTGTCATGTTTTAAAAACAAATATCTAAATTTTATATTAACTTTAATTTCTAAGATATTACATAGACATGTAAATGTATTCTTTTTTATCATTATGCAGACTAACTCAAACCATAAAAAGCACAATGCAGTTTCTTCATGAGACAACGTGAGGCAGAATTTTTTTTTTTTTTTTTTACATAAAAACATGGACCTTCTGAGGAAAGTAAAGCAGACATATTTCCATGTTAACGAAACATTTAGCATACACAAAAAATAATTTGAAGAACATTTCCAACTAAGGAATTTGGGTAGCAGATTAATAATACAGCTTGCTGAATCTTTGCCTGACATGCATTGTTTATGCAAAATATTGCCAGTACACTCATATCTGAATTAATTCAATGCGAATTGCAGCACAAATTGTTTATGTAACCTAAGATTGCACTCTATAAGTGACTACTTTTCCTGAATTAGCATTTATGAAGCAAACCACTTAGCTATCCACAGTGAATAAGTAAACAGACATTTTAAACCTTCCTTTGCTATGGAAGTTATTTAATTTAGAGAATCAAATAAACTTCAAATTTATTTATAAGAAAAAGAACATCGTTGACTCCATTCTGAAGTCTGTACTAAGGCACAAGAGCAGAGTTTTTATTAAACTTCGCCCACTTTGAATATTTTAGAGTACTCTTTGATTTTTATTTGTCAAAATTCAATTTGTTTGTTATGTTGTAAGATATTTCATTGGAGATTTAAATTGGGTTGTTTTTCTTTTTCTTTTCTCTAACCAGAAAGTTACCTTGCTGACTTTAGTAGGGTAGGCCACCTTAAATCATTCCTTCTTGTGGCTCTTTCTGCCTTTGATCTCTGTGTATGTGCATGCCTGCACATGCATAGGGCATAAAAAATTTTACGGCTCCCTAGGGCAATCAGAATTGCAATCCTAGGTAGGTTGGTAGTGCAGTAGGGTATCCCAGGTTACCTTACAGCAGTGTTTAAAACAAAAAGTGTGTGATGAGTCCTTTATGTTCCCAGGATAGAAAAACAATAGCTACCTAAAACCTTGTGGTGAGATACCTTGGTGCAGGAAAGGGCACAATGGTTTTAGTTTGTAAATGAGCACCTGAATTAATCATGATGCTCTCTGGTCAGCTGGCATTTTAAAGGATTGGCCTGAAAAAGTTATCACTTAACAGCTCCAACCTGAAGGGCCCATAAGGGCCCTATGCTAAGGTTGGCTTGGGAGAAAAATCTATGCTGCTGTGAAGGACTCCAGAACCACTGCCCATCAGCATTACCTCTGAGATCATAAAGCAGTTAGAACCAAAGGCAGTCCCAATTTTGTCTTTCTAGAATATGGAGATCAGACTTACCAACCTCCATGTTCCTTCTTGGACCATGTGAAGATACTGTACTTCCCACTAATCTGGCAGGTGAGGACTTTGGCTGGAGATATATATATATATATATATATTTTTTTTTTTAATAAGTAAAATTATAGTGTAAAATTGGTATATCAGTTCATAACTGCTTTATTTCAGGTGACCTCACCTTTTTGCATGCTTCTGCAACATATATACCAGCATTAAAGCACTACACCCAGAATTGAAGCCAATTACATTTTTAAAGAATAGTCATCAACTGGTGGATTCCTCGACAGAGTAGAAATTCAATCACGGGTGACTTGGGGGATTACAGTGAATGGTCAAGATAATAAGCTTATTAAGATGTTGTAGAACACTTTGACACTCTAGATAGCAGAGTAGTCAGATGGAAAGAGGTGGCATATGCAGACAAAACAGATTTTCCTAAAAATGAAAGTTTCTGCTTTATCTTCAGGGAACTACCTAAAATAACATTATAACTAATGATCAGACTCTATATTAATTTTTTTAAGAAGAAAAGATAAAAAAATTAACTTCTTTACTGAAAAAGAATGGGAACATACCCTGTCAAATATCATCAGAATCCTTGGTCCTGGTGTATAAGAACAACCTTATGGACTCAAGACAAAGAAAGCTGTCAGTGATACAGGTATTGTGTAGGGCAAGTGGTTGAAATTCTGTAGTAGAAGCCAGATAAGGAGCAGAAAGTGAGGGCATTTTCTTATATACAAATTTTCATTTCATATGAAAATACATTTGTCCCTTGGATTTTCAGACTACTAAACTGTCTCCAGAGTGGCAAAGAGTAGAATAAGAGACAGATAACATACTTAGTAGTTGTGTTCCAATGCTTTGACAGATGAGGCTAAAACTACTGTAGCAGGATGTTTCAAAAAACAAAGCTATGTATGAGAAGACAGAACTATGACATGGCATGCTGGCTAAAAATTATCAGTATATACTAAAATTTTAAAAATATATAGATCCCCTTAATCTAGCAATCTACTATTGAAAATGTATCCTAAAGAGGTAGAAACCCTAAAACATGAGAAAAGATATAAATGTAGAAAAAGATGGAAGAGAGATTTTGATCTTTTTAATCATAGATATAAATATAGATATGCTATGGGAGCATTGTTTGTAGTAGATTAACAAAACCTGGAAAATTGGGAGCATTTATCAGCAGGGAAATGGTTGAATATATTTTGTTATATCCATACTATGCAATATTATGTAAAATTAAAAGATGAGTTACAACTATGTGCCTTGTTCTAGAGTTACAATGCATATAACCTACCATGCATATTACCTATTTTACTAGGTAAAAATAAAAGCAAATTGTAGGGTAATGTGCATAACATGATCCTTTTGCATTACATCAAAATCAAAATCAAAACTCCATGTGTGTGTTGTGTGTGCGCATGCATGGATGAGCGCATTTGCACAAGAATGGGGATGATATTAAAAGATACAACAGGCTGCTCTTATTACTTATCTAAGTGGAGTAGGATAGGAAGACAGCGAAGTGGTATCTGTAAGATAAATCACTTATAATGACTTGGTTTGTTCAGCGATACTTCGTTATCAGAATTTTAAAATTCAGTCTCTAAAATGAAAAACAAAACAAAATAAACACACAAAACAAAAGAACTCAAGAGAGATTGCAAAGTTTTAAAGTTGTCAAAAGAGAATTCTTCTAAAGATTTCAAACACAAAAGGGGAAGAAGGACAAGACCTAAACTTGTTATTTCTGAAAAAGAATAGTTGGAGC
>NW_016108076.1:280406-307819 GCF_001604975.1 Cebus imitator | reverse complement strand
CTCAGGAGGCTGAGGCAGGAGAATTCCCTGAACCTAGGAGGCGGAGGTTGCGGTGAGCCGAGATCGCGCCATTGCACTCCAGCCTGGGTAACAAGAGCGAAACTCCGTCTCAAAAAAAAGAAAGAAAAAAAAAAGAATAGTTGGAGGTATATATCGCTGTTATTTTCTTCATTTCAGCACAATCCAGTGAAAAGCTGTCCAAGGACCAAGTTTTTGACCCATTTATTTAGTGGAAAGCACTGCACTGAATGTCAGGAACCCATTCCAGCCACTCTCCTCTGGTTTGTCTCATCAAGAAGTTAAGTGTGTTTGATCAAATAATCTCTCAATTATTCCTGATGATTCACTTCTTATTTTCCACAATTCCTCTGTTTTATTTATTTATTTAGCAAATTCTTTCTGGGCATCTACATACATATATCAGGCATTGTGTTAGCCACTGAAAATGTTGTCATGACAAGGCAGATGAGGTCCCTCCTCTTGCATTTTCTTGGGGAGGCAACAAAAAGCATGCAAATGAATGAATGGAGAAATAATTACAAATTCTGGGGAGTGTTGCGGAGGAAATAAATAGACTGATGTGATGGAGGGGGCATAGAGGGGTAGAGAAACGGAAATTGAGCTTCATTTTCAAGGAAAGTGCTTTTGAGTATTTGAGATGAAACCTAAGTGTGAGTAAGCATCTGCCACATGGGGAGCTGTGTGAAGAACTCACCACACAGGGGTAACAGCAAGTACTAAGTTCATGAACTGGTAAAGAATCTGGTTATTCCAGGGACAGAAAGGAAGTGTAAGGAGCAACTGGGGAAATGAAGGAGTAGGTAATACAAAAAGAGGATGGAGAAGTAGGCATCCAGGCAATAAAAGACATGGGAGACTTTTGAATTTTCATATACATGCAGTGAGAATCATTGAAAGATTCTAGGCAAGGAAACAATATCATTTGATTTGAATTTCACAATGACCACTGGCTGTTATGTGAATAATAGATGGTTGGGATGCAGGAAGCAGGGAAACCAACTTGGAAGGTATTGCAGTAATCCATGAAAGAAATGATGCTGCCTTGGACTAGGACCATGATAGGTGTTTTGGAGGTAAAATAGTTTAGAATTCCTGGATGAGATACGAGGGACAAGAGGAAAGAAGGAACCAAGGCTCATTCTAGTTTTGGGGTTAGGAAACCAGATAAAAAGTGGTACCATTTACTGAGTCAAAGAAGACTCAGAATGGAATGGGCTTCCCCCTGACCTTGGGTATGGGAATCAAGAAATTAGTTTCATCTGTAAGTTAATTCATCTGTAAGTGGTTAATTATTCAACCAGATGGAGATGTCAACCAGGTGGTTAAATATGAGGCTCAGGGGGCTTAGAGAAAAAGTAATGGCTAGAGATAGACATTTTGAGGCTCATCAGCATATGACTGGTATATAAGGTCGTTTCAAGAGAAAAGAGGCTATTAGACTTCAGCCCTGGGCAGCTCAAAATCTACAGTTGACGCCAGACCTATCAACAAAGTTAATGATGAGTCAGTGACCAGTGAAATGGGAAGAAAAACCCAGGGTGGCCTAGGATGTATTTATTCTTCTATAAAGCACCTTAGTATAGACACCGTGATCATCAGTTGCCTCATTCAGGTGTTCACAAGGAACAGTAGGCTTAACATTTAATCAGAAGTGTAACGTCAGAAGTGATGTCTTTATTATTTTGACAGGAGACGCTTTACTAATACTTGAAGTGGTATTTCATTATCACTAATAAAATACCATAAAATTAGTAGATCTTTAATTAGCTTATGTTTATAAAGGAGTTTTCATTATTGAAATTTGTTTTATTTAAGATACGTGAGCTGCTTCTCATATACAGGTTTACAAGGAATATATAATTTTTACCTGGCACATAGAAGGTGTTTCATAATTGCTTTGGGGGTTTTGTTGTTATTGTTGTCGTCACTGTTTTGTTTTGTTTCATTTGTTTGTTTGAGACAGGCTCTTGCTCTGTTGCCCAGGGTGGGGTGCAGTGGCATGATCTCAGCTCACTGCAGCCTCTGCCTCCTGGGCTCAAGCAATAATTGTTGTTTTTCTCTTTCCTTTCCTATGAATTCCATATTTCTCTAAAATTCCTCATTAGCATATAATGTTTAAAAGTATTCCTAAATTTTTCTTTTCTCTGGTATCCTTACTATGTCATTTACTTTCTTTTTAAGGCACTTAAAAAAATTTGCTCACAGGCTGGCACATAGAATACTGAATTCATGGTAGATTAACAGAAGTTACAAAGGGTTTTAATAACATTTAGAATGTTATTTCCTTTCAGGGATCTATTATTGAACACTTAAATATTAAAAGAATATTGAATGTTGACTATGGGAGAAGGAAACAGAATGAAGCAAAAGACCAGGAAAAAAAAAAAGGAAAAATGGTTTGTGAAAGAGAAAAGAGAGAGCATAAATCAAGTACATGCAAAATACGAAATATTTCTGTCCGTGATGGTCTTTGCTACTGGACCACAAAAATGGATCATGTAGGTCCCTGGAGATCACTAGCTTGGGTAAGGAATATGGTTGCTGGTATTTAACCACACTAAAATATTACCCCAAGAGAGCTTTTTATGAACTTTGTGAAAGATCCAACCATAGTGTGGTCTTGATTTGAACAGACTGCCCTAGAATGAGCTCTAAAACAGCCCAAATAGTATATAGCCTGATTCATGTTGTGGCCTAAACTGCTAGTGCTAAAATACAAAAAAAGTACCCTGAATACCACAGAGTGGGCCCTTCAGATAACATTATTTTAGTGGTGGAAAATATAAACACATTTTTGCCCAAATTTTCATTGTGATAAAAGAAAATTTGCTGAGGAAACAGAGCTGATCCACAGAGACTTGTGAAACTGATGAGAGATTCAGATTACCCACAATTTTGTCTTTGAGCCAAAAGAAATGCATTATTTAGAAGTTCTTTCCCACAGGTATCTAAGGAAAAGGGGGGAAATTTCACTGTGGTACAAATGCTTCATTTAGGAAAAGGATATCATGATCTCGATAAGAGAAAACGTGTTCTCAATCTTATCTCTAGAGAATTTACATAAGACGAGCATACTAATGAGTTTTTCTTTAACTGAAAATAACTCTTCACCCTAAACCAACTGTCTACTCTTTTCTAATTAAGTAAAGTGAAGTAAAGCAGTGACTTAGCTGGACTCACTGCTCAAGTATTTTTGTTGGATCTATTGGCAAGAATTTCTGTATAATAATTTGTTTTAAAAATCATATTAAAATTCTAGGCCATAAAAGTAAGGCGATTGAAACTATATTGATATCCTATGTACCCATATACACCTGTCCGAATCTTTCTGAAATAATCTACTGCTGCTGCTTTACAGGAGTTGCCTAAGGGTATATGTATATCAAGTCACAGATTCATTCGTAAAAGAGAAAGCAGTTGTATTTGTTGCAATTGGACAAACTTTATGGGTTCAGATTAGCACTCACTGACACACTCAAAGGCAAATAAAGAGTAAATGCTCTTTTGAAATGTACACTTCCAGGAAGATGGCTTGGTATAAATAGATACATACAATTTTAAGATTTATAAGATATTATAATTTTCACACATATATGCTTTATAACACAGTCTGAAACACTTCTGAAATATTATAGTTACTTCACATAATATCCTTACTGGATGGAGTTAGTGAGACGGTCATCTTCCTAAAGAGAAATATAGCCTGTGGCCGGGCGCAGTGGCTCACGCCTGTAATCCCAGCACTTTGGGAGACCGAGGCAGGTGGGTCACCTGAGGTCACCAGCCTGGCTAACCTGATGAAACCCTGTCTCTACCAAAAATACAAAAAAATTAGCTGGGCATGGTGGCAGGCATGTGTAATCCCAGGTACTCGGGAGGGTGAGGCAGGAGAATCACTTGAACCTGGGAGGTCAATGTTGCAGTGAGCAGAGATCGCGCTGCTGCACTCCAGTCTGGGCAACAGAGCAAGAGTCTGTCTCAAAAAAAAAAAAAAAAGAGAGAGAGAGAGAGAAATACAGCCTGGTGTGCAGTTTTACCTCCATGTGGAATCTTCTTCAACAGTCTCTTTCCCCAGTCCCTTTGGGAAGCAGTACAAAGTGGTGGTTAGGAGTGCAGACCCTGAGGCACACTGTCTTCCTGATCCTTCCCATCTTTCTATCACAGTCTGTTCTTCCTTTCCATCTGCTCACTCTGTGATGCTAGTCAAACTACCCAATCTCTCTGTGCTTTATCTTCTCATCTGTAAAATAAGAGTCAAAATAGCATTGAGCTCTCGGGCTTTTTTGGATTAAATGATGTCTATCCCCAATGTTGTTATGGGTTGCACTGATTTCTTTCCAACTAAGGTCTGCAGGCAGGAGACTATACCAAGGATCCCAAGGCAGAATCACCATAAGGGAGGAATTTGTTTGGATTGCTGGTCTGTGCCCAACTTTTCAGTCCTGAGTGTCATAAGAGGTGATTTTCTTCTCCTCTAGCATGTGGCAAAGTTCAGATGTATTTTGAATTTCAACTATCCTGAGCCTTTGTAGCTAAAATTTGAGGGGAAAAAAAAAAAACAACAAGTAGTGTGAAAGGCAGAACCTATGAAATGGGAGCTGGATAGACAGTGATGCCATGTGTCTATAAAAAAGGTAATAATAGCCAAAGAATAATCAGACCCTATATTTCACTGATTTTACTAACAGTTCTACACATCTCTCTTATTAGTACAGCAACATGAATCTAAGGTCACAGTCTTTCTGTCCACATAATAACTATTAGATTACAATATCAGTAGCTTATTATTTTACAATACCAATATATTCACTGAAAAAAAATCAGAAAAAAACCCAGAAATTTCAGTTTCTGCCAGTTTCTTATCAGTCCAAAGGAAACTGAGAACATTGATATTTTCTAATCTCATTCAATATGCACTAAAACATCTGGACATATCGAAAAGAGAACTGGGGGCCAGGCACAGTAGTTTATGCCTATAATCCCACACTTTGGCATGCTAAGGAGGGGGGATCACTTGAAACCAGGAGTTCTAGACCAGCCTGGGCAACATAGTGAGACATGCATCTCTACAAAAAATTTTAAAAAATAACCAGGTATGTTGGCACACACCTGTAGTCCCAGCTACTCGAAAGGCCCAGGTAGGAGGATCACTTGAGCTCAGGAGGCTGAGGCTGTAGTGAGCTATGATTGCATCATTGCACTCTAGCCTGGGCAACAGAGCAAGACCTTATCTCGAAAAAAGAGAAAATAACAGAAAAGTAAAGAGAATTGAGGTTGTGTTAATTCTTTGCCTAAATATGGATCCAGCTAAGTTATGGAGGAAAGATGATTTGCTTTTCTTTGGAATAATAAACTAAAAAATTTCGAGGAATTATTTTCATAGATTGTCAACCTGTAGATGTTATAGGAATTTCATTTGTATAAACATATCAACAATATATGGATTTATATAACATTGTTATTCTGAAATATTTTCCAATTGGCTAGCTATAATTTTTTTCAAATATTAATATCGTAGTTAACATACACATTTTAAAAAGCACTTATTGACTTCTAAAAGTTATGAAATGGCTACCATATTTTAAAAATCTTTCTTCAGCTGGGTAGATAAAAATTTGTTTCAAAGTTCATTTGGAAGTGTATGTAAATGAGAATATCCAAATGTTTTTGGAAAAGATTTGCCATCTAGGTATCTAAATACATTACAAAATTGTAGGAGTTCACAAAGGATGGGATTGGCACAGAAACAGATGATCAGTAAAACACAGAGACCAAGAAATAGATCTTTGCCTATTCAAGAATTTTACCGTAATAAAACTTGCATTTCAAATCAGTGAAATGTAGAAGTATTATTAAATAAATGACAATGGGAAAATTGGTTTAAAAGAATTAAATATTAGACTTCTAACTCAAACCTTGCATAAATACATCCCAGATGCATTAAAAAGTGAAACAAATTTTAATCAAGAGAGTATGTTGGAAGAAATATAGAAAAATAATGTCATAACCTCTAGAGGTTTTTGGCTAAGAAGCAAAATCCAGAAGCCAGAAAGGAAAATGTTGGGACTTATACCAAAATATAAACACTTCTTTAGTTAAAGCCATCATAAGTAAGTTACACAATAACAAGCAGTCTTTTTTTTTTTTTTTTTTTTTTTTTGAGACGGAGTTTCGCTCTTGTTACCCAGGCTGGAGTGCAATGGCGCAATCTCGGCTCACCGCAACCTCCGTCTCCCGGGTTCAGGCAATTCTCCTGCCCCAGCCTCCTGAGTCGCTGGGATTACAGGCACGCGCTAACATGCCCAGCTAATTTTTTGTATTTTTAGTAGAGATGGGGTTTCACCATGTTGACCAGGATAGTCTCGATCTCTTGACCTCGTGATCCAGCATCCTCGGTCTCCCACAGTGCTGGGATTACAGGCTTGAGCCACCGCGCCCGGCCTAATAACGAGCAGTCTTAAAAAAAATTGCCAAGCATACAACTAAAAATAATTAATACCAGAATATATAAATAAATCAGCAAGAAAAACTAACAATTTATAGAAAGTTTGTCAAAAGACAGAAGAAAACAGTTGGCAAAAAAAGATGTGTGAAAAAAAGCATTCCTAGATTTACTCACAATAGAGATATGTACATAAGGTTATCTATTCAAGTGTAATAAATTTAAAAATCAGCAAAAACCTGTATAGAAAACAATTCCTCTCATACTCTTTTTGTGGAACTTGATAAAGCAGTTTTACAAGGCAATTAGAAAGTATCTTTCAAAATAAAAATAACACATCATTTAGTCAAGACTTTCACTTCTAGGAATCTATCCTAAAAATAGGAATATATCTTAAAATATAATGCTTATAACATGTACACAAATACATTTTTTAAAGACATCTTTTTTGTTGAAACGTTTTTGGGTAATATTAAAAATATGGAAAATAACTCTATTTAAAGATAGGGGTAGTTTCAGCTATAATTGACAGAAAAACCCAGAATAACAGTGGCTTATAAACATGATACAGTTTATTTCTCCTTCATGTAAATTCCAGTTATGAAAACTCCATGAACCTCAGAGGTCTGTCTGTCTTTTTGCTCTGCCACCCTCAATATGTGGGGTTTGCCTGTGGTCCAGTACAACTGCTCCAGCTTCAGTCATCTGCTCCATATATGAGTTAGCAGACAAGGGAAAAGAAGCCCTCTCCCTCTGAGAACATTTATTAGATTGTTCTTCACAACACTTTACTTACAGTCCATTGGTCAGCACCTATCCACAGCACAAGGCCACACCTAGATTGAAAGAAAACTGTAGGATTTAATTGTTATTCTTGGAGACTATGTGCCCAAATAATATTTGAAGGTCTATTCCTGAGCAAGTGGGAAAAATGGATTTTGCAGGAGAAGTCATAGTCACTCCCACAAGCTAGCCATTTGCCTACCCCAATATTCAACGATACCCTTCTTCTAACACATAGAACCCAGTCATGCCTTTTGTGAGATAGCCCCAAAATCCCACACAGAGACCACTGCGTTGTCTCTAGATTATGTGTGGTCTTGTGGTCTGGCAATTGCTAAAATAAAAAGAAAACAATCTGCCCCAAACATTTCCAACCTATCATGGTGCAGCTGGAATGGGATTAACAGAATAAATCTCTCATTTGGAAAAGAGGAAAATGAGAATCATCAGTGTCACTGGGGCCTTAGCTATGATAAAGTCCTCTCTGATGGTAGGCTTTTGGCTTCCTGGTATGGCTTCTGTTACTGCTATCTCTTGCTGTAATGACTGATTTAGACTTACTAATAACTTCTTCAGTGTTAGGGTTAAAACAGTTGGCCTCAACTCTTCAAGGAATCACACTACTGTAATCTCAGTCAACTTACCTGTAGAACTAGGCAGAGAGCTTCTCGCTGGCTGGTGTTAGACTGTCTACATGAACATTATTGTGGAATTTTGTTTAACAGTGAAAAAGACAATCAACACACCTCGATCTTATGTGTTGTTCCACCATTTACCCTAATGGTACAGTCATTGTTGGTACTTACTTTTCTATTCAGGACACCACAGGGAAAAACTGTATTAATTTTTATCATCAAATAACAAAGTTCATCATTGTTTCAGAATGCAAAATGAGAGTCCTATTCATCTTCCAATTGATTGCTAAGCCAATGCAAAATTTATGGCTTCTGTTGTATGCAGCCCTCAATTTCTGTTTCAAAATTCCTTTGCACTGTGTTTAGTTACAGATGACAGACACTACTCTTAGCTAGTTTAGGCTAAAAATAATTTAGTTCAAGAAATCAGGTGTTTACAAATTGTTGGAAGGGCTTTAAAAACAATCTTTATGGCCAGGTGCAGTGGCGCACCTCTGTAATCCTAGCACTTTGGGAGCCTGAGGCAGGGCGGATCATGAGGTAGGAGATTGAGACCATCTTGGCCAACATGGTGAAACCCTGTCTCTACTAAAAATACAAAAATTAGCTGGGTGTGGTGCCATGTACCTGTAATCCCAGCTACTTGGGAGGCTAGGGTAGGAGAATCGCTTGAATCTGGGAGGCAGAGATTGCAGTAAGCCGATATCGTGCCACTGCACTCCAGCCTGGTGACACATCAAGATTCCATCTCAAAAAAAACAAAAACACAAAACAAAACAAAAAAAACTTTATGCTGAGTCTATAGAAATAAGACTCTTCTGAACCTAGGCATGAAATGAGAGGTATTCTGAAGCAAGGCATCAGGCTCAGTAATTTCTGTTTCATAAGTAAAAAATACTGCTGTAAACAAGCTCACCAGCAGAAACAGCAGAAGTACCAGATTGCATGTCCAATAAATGATTATATCTGCTCATTGAAAGCTAAGCCTGTTTGGAACCTGAACTGTAGAGGAGTCCGAGAAAAGTAGTCTATAACTTTTAAGGCTCTGTCATTTAGTAAGCACATTCCAAGTTATGTGAAATGGACTGAAGTAAGTCCATGCATAATTTTTGACACAGGACTTAAAAGTTCATCTTTGGTAACTAAACTAAATGAATAATGGAACATTCATGTTAAGAAATATTAAGATGTTGTTAGAAAGAGTATGTTCAATGGAAATAGACAAACTTATAGTCAATATATGAAGGCTAAAAAAAGTCAGAAAAAACTGAGATAGCTGGAAACTGAAACAGTATTTTGTACAAGAAAAAGCTATCCATTGAGACCCTTTGAGTGTTTGCTGAGTACAAGGCTGTATATGCATAGGGTAAGACTCAATGCAGTCAGGCAAAGAACTGTGCCCAAATAACCACGTGCCCAAATATTATTTGAAGGTCTTTTCCTGAGCAAGTGGGAAAAATTGATTTTGTGGGACAACTCATAGTCCCTCCCATAATCTAGCTACCTTGCGAAAGAATTCTCAGATCTTTCACAAGGTAGGGAAACATTTGAGCTCTGACTAACCAGTGTGCACTTTCTTCAGTCATCAATGAAGCATTCAGTAGAAACCCCAGAAAGGTCATATCTCGGTAAAAAAAGCCAAGGTATGCTTGGAATGAAAACAACTCTAGGCATGCCATAAAAATGCTTAAAACAGGAATTAAATGGATCAAACTAATCTTCAAGTGAGTTAGCTGCCTACTAGAACAAAGTACAACATTATTTGAAGCAAGACATCAAATTGTAGAAGACTCAACGATGTAACCTCATGGTGTCTAGCAAACAATAAAAAATTACTACATGTGCAAAGAAGCAGAAAATTATATAGCATAATCAGAAGAGGCATCAATTGATAGAAACAGATCAAGAAATGTGAGAGAGGGTAGACTAGCATACAAGGAAATTAAAAGAGCTTTAATAAATATGCTCAGGGATTTAAAAAGAAACCAGGAAACAATGAGGAGAGAAATGAAAAGTACAGAAACGAACCAAATGAAATGTCTAGAGATGAAAGACAGGATGAATGAAATAAAAAATTCACAGAATGGGATAAAGAATAAAGTATACAGTACAGACATAACAATAGAATGAATCCAAATTAAAGCACAGAAGGAAAAAAAAAGACTGGAAACTAATGGACAGAGTTTTGGTGACATGTGGGACAATATCAAGCAGGCTTACATACCTGTATAGGGAGTTCTGGAGTGAGAAGCATTAAGTGAATTTAGCAAATCATAGGATACATGGCTAAAACATAAAATCAGTTGCATTTCTCTATACTAGCAAAAAACAATTTGATGTTTAAATTTAATTTATATTATCATATAGCATCAAAAGTATAAAATGCTTCACAACCTATTTAATAAAAGATGTGCAAATCCTGCACATTAAAAATTATAAAATACTGCTGAAAGAAAGTTAAGAAGCTAAATGGAAAGATATGCCATTTTTGTGAATTAGAAGATTTAATGTTAAAGTGTCCATTCTTTTCCAATTGGTCTACAGATTCAACTCATTTTACATAAAATGATAGAAAAGATCAATTGTATTTAAAATGAAGAAAGCAGATAAGTGGTTACCCAAAGCTGTTAGGATGATTAATTTCTAAAGGTCTCAGGATCTTGTTATAGTTACACTGGTGAGTGTATTTGTCAAAACTCACAGAGCTTGACACTTAAAATAGGAGTATTTTTATCATATGTAAATTACATTTCAATAAAGATGATTTAAAAATAAGCCAATTACATTTCAATATTCTAGTAAAAACTGTAACCATTCTTTTTTAAATAAATGATTTATAATATCAACTAAAACAAAAAAGTTTCTAGGAATAAATATAACAAAAGTGGACCACACGTGAGTGTGTGCATGTATATATGTGTTTTACTCCAATCTATCAACCTATGTTTGATTATATTTTTTGTTACTAGTATTCTGTTTATTTAAGTCCTCTGTAGTATAAAGGGCTTTTATTTTTTAATAGATTTATTAATCTTTCAATTTCTTTGTCATGATTTATAAATTTCCTTTTCAAATATTCTTATTGTCTCATCGCATTTTTCTATTATTTGAGGTTCTGCCCAGACTATGGCTGTGGACCGCAGCTTCCCTGTTCACTTGGAGGGCTGGGAGCTTCTCAAGTGCAACTGCTGCTGTCCTCCCAGGTGCAGGACCTGCACATCTCTGTAGCCTAAATCCTCTGGCCAGGAAGGCTCCCCACCACCGTCCCTGCTGACTTTGGGGTGTCTGTTCCCACTGCCTGGCCTCTCTCCTCTCCAGTGCCCACTCTGATCTCCCAGCGGGGTTGGAGCTGAGCACCTGGGCCATGAATGGCAGCAGGAGGCAAAGGCCTGGGTGGAAGGGGTTGGGTCCTGTAAGACCCCACCTTCAGGCCAGGGAGAGCCTGAAGGCTGGGAACCAGGTTGCTGACGGGAGTGGGGACTTGTGGTGCCTCTTTCAGGCCCACAGACCAAACAGCATGCACCTCCTCCTTCTCTGAGGTCCATAAAAGCCTTAGGCTCAGTCAGAGCAGAGCAGAGGATGGCCAGAGGATGAAGATGGTGGAAAGGTGACTGGACGACCAAATGCAGAGAAGACCTGCTCTCTCTGCTGAGAGGTGCAGAGATGACCTGTGGGTATAGAGGAGTCACTCTCTTCAGGGCCTTCTCTTCACTGAGAGTTGCCAACATTGGAGTCCAGTTCCAGAGAAGAGCAAGCCTCTCCTGAGCCTCCTCCCTGCTGAGAACTGAACACTCATGGATGACTAGCCTGTGGAGAGGAGTTACCCACTGCGGGTCTCCTCTGAGCTGCTGTAACACTCAGTAAAGCTCATCTTCATCTTGTTCACCCTTCACTTACCTGCATGCCTCATTTTTCCAGAATGAAAGACAAGAAATTGGGCAAAGGCCCCATGGTCACAGAGGTTTCTGGCCAGAAAACTGATGCCACAAAGATCTTGTAACAGTACCATACAGCCATAAGGGGGGCAAGAGTTCGATCACACCATTGTCCAGAACTTGGAGATAACTTTAATGAACACCATAAAGTAAATATCCCAGAAAAAAATTAAAAAACAGTGATCTAAGATTAACAAAAGCAGCATGTTTTCTAAACTTCTTAAATAAACTAGTTATAATCACAGTAAGCTAATATAGCTAGTAGCAAAGAACAGATAGGTGAGTGGATAAAATTGAAGATTTCCTTTATATGAAGACATGTCAAGGACTTAACAATGATTTGTCATTATATATTTTATGTAAAATATGTTCATTTGGAAGAGACTGGTTATTGATGAGTATTGTATTCATTTATTATTATCAGTTAATGATTAGACAGGATAAAAGAAAAAACACCTTTTAAGATTGTATGTATCATAGTTATATAATAGTTTTTATATTTTATAATAAAACACCTTTCAAAATTAATAATTATTGGACTGCTGATATTTGTTACATAGCATAGTGAAAAATTAGGAAAATTTTAGGTTCTTCTAGGTGCTGTTTATATTATATTTCCAAAATTTCCATATATGTATATTCCATGTATATTTCCATTTACATTATATTTCCAAAATTTTCAATGAGACTATATAGATCATATTTAATTTTTTTTGTCTTGGCCAGGTGTGGTGGCTCATGCCTATAATCCCAGCACTTTGAGAGGCTGAAGGGAGTGGATCACTTGAGGTCAGGAGTTCGAGAGACCAACCTGGCCAAAATGGCGAAACCCCATCTCTATTAAAAACAGAAAAAATTAGCTGGACATGGTGGCAAATGCTTGTAATCCCAGCTACTCAAGAGGCTGAGGCAGGAGAATTGCTTGAACCCAGGAGGCAGAGGTTATAGTGAGCCAAGATTGCATCACTGCCCTCTAACCTGGGAGACAGAACAAGACTCCATCTCAAAAAAAAAAAAAAAGTCATAAAACAGTGAAAATGCAAAATTTAAAAATTGAATGTAAAGGTTTCTTTTTAAAAAATAATTTTAACTTTTATTTTAGATTCAAAGGTATGTTTAGATTCAAAGGTACTTTTGTTGCATTGGTATATTTCATGATGCTGAAGATTAGGGAATCAGATGATCTGGTCATCCAGGTAGTGAGCATAATACCCCATAGTCAGCTTTTCAACCCACAGCTCCTCCTTTCTCCCCACTCTGGTAGTGTTTACTGTTCCCATCTTTTTGTCAATATTTCTAAAGTCTGTCTAGCTCTGGAAGTCTATGACTATCCTAGTTCACATGTACACATCAAATCAACTTTCATTTACTTTGATCTCTTGAAGACTGTTTCAAAGTAAGCATAAACCAGATTTCTTTACTCCTGTCCCAGCAAAGCAAGTCATCCTCTGGTTTGTCTTTGGGAGTCTTTTCAATATTCATAGAGTTTCCAATGAAGAGTGTTTGCAGGCATCATGAACTCTACACTTTCAGATGTTAGAAAATATGTCACCACTTTTGGGACTTCTTCAAAAACAGTCCAAATGTACAAAAAGAAATATGTTTGTAAATAGTCATCATAATATTTGGTAGAGTAGTGTAAAGGTGAAAGTTCACAAAGTCATGTCTATTTTGTAAATCATTGTATGTACCATCTTGACACATAGCAGGCAGTCAACAAATATTCATTTATTAAATGAATGACTGAAATGCCCAACTATATCATAATAGATAAACTAATGGATAATCCATTCAGCTGACTATCCTAAATTCTTTTTATTAGGAAATAGATTCTTATACTCTGATGACAAAGTATTAACCAATTCATGCTTTTTCTTCTTCCAGGATTATTGTCTAGAGGCACTCAGAATGGTCCTCATTTGATATACTATCTTAGGCTTCTGTATACTACAACCACTAACAAAATAAGGCTGTCCTGAGTCCCTGGTAATAGAGTCGTTTACCTTCATACCAAGAAGGTTGGGAAAGCACCAAAATCTGTATGTGGCATGTGTCCAAACAGACTTAGAGGGGTTCGTGCTGTGAGTCCTGAAGTTCTTATGAGATTCTCCAAAACATAAAGACATGTCAGCAGGGCCTGTGTGGTTCTATATGTGCTAAATATGTTTATGACAATATCAAGCATGCTTTCCTTATTAAGGAACTGAAAATCATTATAAAAATGTTGAAGGCACAAGCAGAGTCAGAAAGCTAATTGAAAAATGAAACTTTTTGAGTAATACAATTTTTTCAAAAAGAATATTAACTGATTCATTATTTCTGGGAGTGCAATTTGCCTTTGTGTATAAAAAACTTTTAATGGGCATAACTGTTTCTATAATAACTTTTTAAAAGGAATTTATTCTAAGAAAATAACTATAGTGTATGTAAGCATTTAACTACAAAAAGGTGTATTGCTGAGTAATTCAAATTGGCCAATATTTATAGAACGATGGTCATCATTTTTATTTTCATTCTTCTTTATATTTTCTCCATGCAACTTGCTATTTATGTATAGTTTTGAATTTTAAAATTATCTCAGAGGAAAAGGCACTGCCACAACAATGTACTTTTAACTATCTTGTTGACTTTAAAGGCAAGAAAATGACAAAAAATTGTCAAATGTGATGCTATTAAAATAGTAATACAAAAATTGACAACTATTAAAGAACATTAAAATAATATTTAAATAATATTGAAGATATACAGATATGTTTTGGAAAATTGATTCAACTTCTCTCTTAGCCTCACTGCCATGTAGCCATGATTTTTTTTCTTTTACCCTCAAGAAATTATTTTTCATGATCTTCAGACATTTACTACAGAAAAAAAAACTTTTTTCTAGTTATTCTATCAATTATTGATAGTGCAATATTAACATCAACTATTAATATTGAATTGTCTATTTCTCCCTTTAATACTATTAGTTCATGTTTTATATATTTTGTGGCATTGTTGTAGGTGCACATACTTAAAACTGCTATATCTTCCTGATGAAATGACTCTTACTATTATCAAATATACCTCATTGGCTCTAGTAGCACGTTTTGTCCTAAAGTCTATTTTGTCTGAAATTAATATAGCTACTCCAGCTCTTGCTTGGTTTAACCTATTTGTATCTTTGAATTTAATATACATCTCTAATAGGCAGCATATATTTAGATTCTGTTGTTCAATGCAAGCTGATTATCTGTGTCTTTTATTTGAAAATATTTAATTTAGTTACATTTAATGTAACTATTGATAAAATAGGATTTACAACCTGCCTTTTTGCTATTTCAATATCTCATGTCATTTTTGTTTCTCTTTTCTCTATTTCTTTTTTGCTGTTGTTGTTAAGTAAATATTTTCTAGTGTGCTATTTTATTTCCTTTGTTTTTTTAAATTTTTAACTTTTGTGGATACATAGTAGGTGCATGTATTTATGGGGTATATGAGATACTTTCATACAGGTATGCAATGGATAATAATCACATCATGGTAAATGGGGTACTCATCTTCTCAAGCATTTATTCTTTGTGTTACAAACAACCCCATTTTACCCTTTTGGTTATTTTAAAATGTACAATGAAATTATTATTGACTATAGTCACCCTGTTGCACCATAAAATACTAGGTCTTATTTATTCTTTCTATTTTTTTGTACCTATCAACCATCTCCACTACCTCCCAAATTAGACTGTTTTTGCACTGCTATAAAGAAATATCTGAAACTTGGTAATTTATAAAAGTAAGATATTTGACTCACAGTTCCACATGGCTGGGGAGGCCTCAGAAACTTTACCATCATGGCTGAAGAGGAAGCAAATGCATCTTTCTTCATAAGGCAGCAGGAGAGAGAAGAGCAGAGCAAAGAAGGAAGAACCTCTTATAAGGCATCAGATTTTGTGACAACTCAGTATGTAATGAGAACAGCATGGGGGAACCATCCCTGTGATCCAATCACTTCCCACGAGATCCCTCCTCCAATACAGGGGGATTACAATTCAAGATGAGATTTGGATGGTGAAACAGAGCCAGATATCACCTTCACTCTCCACTACCCTTTCCAGCCTCTGGTAACCATCCTTCTACTCTCTCCATGAGTTCATTTGTTTAAAGTTTTAGTTCTCACAAATAAGTGAGAACATGCAAAGTCTGTCTTTCTATGCATGGCTTATTTCCAGTTCCATCCTTGTTGGTACAAATGACAGGATCTCATTCTTTTTTATGGCTGGATGATATTCCATTGTGTATATGTGCCATATTTTCTTTATCCATTCATCTGTTGATGTACATTTAGGTCACTTCCAAATCTTGGCTATTATGAATAGTGCTAAAATAGACATGAGAGGAAAAATAATCTTTTCAATTTTTCAATATCCTAATCTTTCTTTTGGGCTTATCCCTAGCAGTGAGATTGCCAGATCCTAGCAGTGAGATTGCTAGATCCTACTGTAGCTATGTGTTTAGTTTTCTCTGAACTGTTCTACATAGCAGTTTTACTAATTTACATTTCCACCAACAGTGTACAAAGTTTTCTTCACATCCTCACCAGTATTTGTTTTGCCTGTCTTTTGGATAAAAGCCATTTTAACTGGGGTGAGATGATATCTAGTAGTTTTGATTTGTATTTCTCTGATGATCAATAATGTTAAACACCTTTTCATATGCCTATTTACCATTTTTATGTCTTTTTATGAAAAGTGTCTATTCAGATGATTTTCCCATTTTTAAATTGGATTATTAGATGTTTTCTTATAGAGTTGTTTGAGCTCTTTATATATTCTGATTTTAATCCTTTGTCAGATATCGTCAGATATATAGTTTGCAAATAATTACTCCTATTCTATGGATTGTCTCTTCTATTCGTTGATTGCTTCCTTTACTGTGAAACTTTTTAATTTGATGTAATCCCATTTTTTTCATATTTGTTTTGGTTGTCTATGCCTGTGGGTACTACTCATAAAATTGTTTAGAACAATATCCTGGATGGTTTCACCAATGTTTTCTTTTAGTGATTTCATTGTTTGAGGTCCTACATTTAAGTGTCTAATGCATTTTGATTTGATTTTTGTATATGGCCGGAGATAGGGGTCTAGTTTCCTTCTTCTGCATATGGATATATAGCTTTCCCAGCACCATTTATTGAAGAGACCATCTTTTCCCCAAGGTATGTTCTTGGTGTCTTTGTTGAAAATGCGTCCAATGTGTGTGTGTGTGTATATATATATATATATATATATATATATATATACACATTTGTTTCTGGATTTTCTATTCTGTTCCACTGCTCTATGTCTCTGCTTTTATGCCATCCCTTTATTTTCTGTCTATGTGTATATTTATAGGTAATGTATATTTCTTATAGGCAACAGAACAAATCAATGGGTCTTGGTTTTTGTTGTTTTTGTTGTTGTTAAATTCATTTAGCCATTCTATGTCTTTTATTCAAGGGTTTAGTCCATTTACATTCAATATTATTGATAAATAAGGACTTATGCTTGCCATCTTGTTATTTCTTTGCTGGCTGTTTTGTGGTCTTTCCTTCTTTCTTTCCTTCTTGTATTTCTTTTAGTGAAAGTGACTTTCTCTGGTAGCATGATTTAATTTCTTGTGTTTTGTGTGTGTGTGTGTGTGTGTGTATATATCCATTGTATATTTTTAGATTACCTTGGTTATCTCAGGTTACCATAAAGTTTGCAAATACTGATTACCATAGTTTACCATGAAGCTTGAAAATACTATCTTATAGTCCATTATTTTAAACTGATAACAACTTAATACCAATCACATCAGAAAAAAAATGAAAGAAAAACTCTATACTTTAACTTTGTCTCCTCACTTTTTAACTTTTTGTTTTTTAAATGTCGTATGGCACTGTCTATATCTTGAAAAGCTGTAGTTATTATTTTTGATTTATTGTTTAGTCTTTCTACTTGTTACAATGTTCTGTGTTTTTCTGTGTGCTTACTATTACCAGTGAGTTTTGTGCCTTTGGATGATTTCTTATTGCTTACTAATATTCCTTTCTTTTAGATTGAAGAACTCCCTTTATTATTTATCACAGGACAGGTATGGTGTTGATGAAATCTCTCAGCTTTTGTTTGTATGGGAAAGTCTTTATTTCCCCTTCACACTTAAAAGATATTTTTGACAGATATACTATTCTAGGGTAAAAGTTTTCTTCCTTCAGCCACCATATCATGCCACACCAAAGAGTTAGGTATTTATTTTAGTGTTTGCCATCTGGACTTTACAACCCATGCTCATCTTTGGGCCCCAAACCTGGCCTGTAAGGTTTCCACTAAAAAGCCTCCTGCCAGAAGTATTGGAGCTTGATTGTATATTATTTGTTTCTTTTCTCTAACTGCTTTTAGGACCCCCTTTTTTAATCCTTAACATTTGGGATTTTGATTATTAAATGCCTTGAGGTAGTAGTCCTTGTGTTAAATCTTCTTAATGTTCTATTACCTTCTTGTACTTGAATATTAATATGTTTCTCTAGATTTGGAAAGTTATTTGATATTATCCCTTTGAATAAACTTTATACTCCTATCTTTTTTTCTCTACTTCCTCTTTAAGGCCAATAGCTCTTAGACTTGCCCTTTTGAGGCTATTTTCTAGTTCTTGTAGGCATGTTTAATTTTTTTTGTTTGTTTAATTATTTTTAATTTTTTTTTCCTCTGTGTATTTTTAAATAGTTTGTCTTCAAACTCACTATTCTTTATTCTGCTCAATCAATTCTGCTACTAAGAAACTCGGATACATTCTTCAGTATGTCAATTTCATTTTGCAACTCTAGAATTTCTGTTTGATTCTTTTTAATTATTTCAATCTCTTTTTAAATTTTATCTGATAGAATTCTGAATTCCTTCTCTGTGTTGCCTGAATTTTTTCGTGTTTCCTCAAGACAACTATGTTCAGACACAGGTATACGTCTGAAGGGTCACATATCTCTGTTTCTCCAGGATTGATCCCTGGTGTCTTATTTAATTCATTTGAAGATGTCATATTTTCCTGCATGATTTTGATGCTTGTTTGTGATGCCATGTTTTCCTGGATGATTTTCAGGCTAGACACTGAAGAGTTAGCTGTTTATTGTAGTATTTGCCATCTGGACTTTACAAACTGTGTTCATCTTTCTTGGGAAAGTTTTCCAGGTATTCAAAGGAATTTGGGCTCCAAACTCAGTAATGCTGTGGTTCTTGCAGACTCATAGAAGTACCACCTAAGTGATCTTGCATAAGATCTAGAAGAATTCTCTGGGTGACCCAGCAGAGACTCTTATTCTCTTCCCTATATTTTCCCCCAAACAAATGTCATTTTTCTCTCTCTCCCGGTGTTAAGACACCTAGAGCTAGGGTTAGGGTTAGTGTGATTAAAGTTCCAGTGTGGTCACCAACAGTGGAATTGCCCTGCATCATACCTGAAGCCAGAACAGCACTGGGTCTTGCCCAAGGCTTGCTGTAACCACTATGTGGCTATTACCTATGTTTGCTCAAGGTCCTAGCACTCTGCAATCAAAAAGTGATGAAGCTAGCCAGCTTCGCATCCTTCCTTTCAGGACAAGTTAACCAGGCCATGAGGATGTTCAGAGATGCTGTGTGGGAGCCAGTGGTTGGAGTCAAAAATCTTAGAAATCTACCTGGTGTTTTATTCTACTGCAGCCAAGCTGGAACTCAAACCACAAGATAAAGACCTTTCTTCTCTTCCTTCCCTTTTCCACAGGGAAAGGGGCCTCTCCCTATGGCTACCATCATCAGCAGTCCATGGGGTGTCCTTTCAGGCTACTTCCAATATTCACTGAAGGCCCAAAGATTCTTTGGTCAGCTTGTGGTAATTGCTGCCAGCCCAGGGCTCACCCTTCAGGGCAGTGGGCTCCCCTCTGGCCCAGGACAAGTCAAGAAATGCTCTCCAAGAGCCTAGGCCTGGACTCAGGGACCCCAAGAGCTCACTTGGTGCTCAACTCCACTGTAGTTGAGCTGGTACCTGAAACCAGTACATATCAAAATCTCATCCAAGACCCAGGACATACTATCTGGATATCACTACTGGTTATTCAGGTCCCAAGGGCTTATTAGTCAGCAGGTGATGAATCCTGCCAACACTGGATTCTTCCCTTCAATGAGTCAGGTTCCCTTTTGGCCCAGGGTATGTATAGAAATGCTGTCTGGGAGTTTGGGCCTGGAATGAGGGCCTTATGACTCTGCCTGCTGTCATATCCTACTGTGGCTGAATGGGTATCCAAGATGCAAGACAAAGCTGTCTTTACTCTTTTTTCTTCTCGAGTAAAAGAAAAGTGTCACTCTCATTGCTGTGAGCTGCACTGCCTGGTGTTGGGGAAGGGATGTTGCAAGCACTCTCTTGTACTCACCAACTCCCACCAAGTTGATATCTCACTAGGTCATGAACCACTCCAGTCCACAGGCTATAAGTCTAGCACAGCATCAGGACTTGCCTAGGAATTGCAGTCCTTGTTTCCTAGACACTCCTTCAAGTTCACTTAGGACCCCAGAGAGCTTGAACTGGCAAGGCTTGCCAAAAAATTCAAGTTCCAGCCACTGGAATGGGTGCATCCCCTCTAGCTAGGGCTGGTCCAAATGCACCCTCCAAGGTGGGCACTACTTGAGTTCAGCAGTTTTGCTTTCCACTGTGACAAGGGAGCACTGGGTTCATTGCAAAGTTGCCCAGTCCGTGTACTTTCCCTCCACCAAGTGCACAGATTCTCTCTCCACACCATGCAGCTGCTGCCAGGGGAGGGGTGGCATCAGTGTGTCAATGGAAAATTCCTTGGGCTCCTTCAAGCTGTGAACTGCTCAGGACAAATCTACCTCACATTCTCTTCAAAGTCATCCCTTTGCTCACAGAGATAGATGAATATTCTGATTGCTTCTTTCGGAAAGACTTATCAGAAACTCAAAATAGTACAACCATCTGTCTCCCACCTACCTGTGGACCCAGAAACCACCAGTGAGGGAGCCTTGCTTTGAGTTGCCTCCACCTTTCTAGATTGAACTAATGTACTTCTTACATATAGTGATTGATGTCTAATGTCTCCCTAAAAATATATAAAATCAAGCTGTGCCCTGACCACCTTGGGCACATGTCATCAAGGCTTCCTGAGTTTGTGTCACGGGTGTGTCCTCAACCTTGGCAAAATAAACTTCCTAAATTAACTGAGACCTGTCTCAAATTTTCAGGGTTTACATTATTGGTAACCACAGAGGGATTCTGAGTGGAGATGCCTCTGGCCTTTGAAAAATCTCCTATAGGTGCTTGGTACCAGCATGAGCTCAAACCAATAGGACAATTTGCTGAGGTCTGAGAGCACCCCATCCAGAGAATCCCTGATTGCCCCAGATTTGGTCAAGATTGAAAGTTTATTTTGTGGTACAACTCCTCTTTTATTGGAGTTTTACAAGAAGGCAAATTCTTCTGCTTCCATGATATGGATGGCAGGTAACTCCTTTATGGAGTTGAGCTCGATTTCAACAGGAAAGATAATGAGGTTTTTTTTTTTTTTTTTTTTTGTTTTTTTTTTTTTTTTTTTTTTTTTTTTTTTCTACTAGGATGATAGAGGGCAGTCTATAGCCCGAGATCCACCACTAGGTAAGAAACTGGTTTGGGATTCTGTCTTGTAAATTCCTTTTAAACGACTAAAGATAGCATTTAACAATCAGCTGATGTTAATATCTGCTTACCCTTAGAGCACACATAAATCATATAATTTGTGTGATCATTGCTAATTTTGCTTAACTGTTTGTTAATTGTTTCCGTCTTGGTCAAATCCCAAGGGGAACCATAAATTATAAGAAACAAGGCCTCTGAAATGGGAGATAAATGGCTAAAAGAAAAGAAAAGAAAAGAAAGTGCATTACTCCACTTTCACACTGCTGATAAAGACATAGCTGAGACTGGATAGGAAAAGAGGTTTAATTGGACTTAACAGTTCCTCATGACTGGAGAGTCCTCAGAATCACGGTGAGAGGTAAAAGGCACTTCTTACATGGAAGTGGCAAGAGAAAATGAGAAAGATGCAAAAGCAGAAACCCCCATCAAATCTGATGAAACCATCAAATCTCATAAGGCTTATTCAATAACATGAACAATATGGGGAAAATAGCTCCCATGATTCAAATTATCTCCCACCAGTTCCCTCCCACAACACATAGGAATTAAGGGAATGCAACTCAAAATGATATTTGGGTGGGGGCACAGAGCCAAACCATATTATTCTGCCCCTGGCCCATCCAAATCTCATGTCCTTTACATTTCAAAAACCAATCATGCCTTTCCTACAGTCCCCCAGAGTATTAACTCATTTCAGCATTAACCCAATAATCCACAATCCTAGGTTTCATGGGAGACAAGGCCCTTCTGTCTTCGAACCTGTAAAATGAAAAGTAAGCTAGCTAATTCCTAGATACAATGGGGGTACAGATATTGGGTAAATACAGCCATGCCAATAGGAGAAATTGGCCAAAACAAAGGCATCACAGGGCCTATGCAAGTGTGAAATCCAATGGGGCAGTTTCTGCCAAATTCTATAAGGTGTCAAAATTTTGCATAGGGGTTACAAAACTGCAAATCCAGCTTAAATCAGAATGATATTTGCTAGGGTAATTTTTAATAAATAAGACATTGATATGGGTTTAATGAAAAATAGCTGCATCTTGAATTTAGTAAGATTACCATAACTTCTTATACTGTGGCTTTAGGCAATCTGGTTCACAGACAGTTAGAAGACTGTTATTGCCTTTGTTTCAAAGATAAACTATAAGTTCCTCCCAAAGTTAGTTTGGCCTACGCTTGGGAATGAACAAGAACAGCTTGGAGGTTAAAAGCAAAATGGAGTCAGGTCAAATCTTTTTACTGTCTCAGTTATAATTTTTCAACGGTGGTTTCATAACTTTAAAACATGACTATCACAGTTTTCATAAATAATCTAGGTAAACAAAATAAAATAATTAGGCAAATGTAATTGGATAAATACTTGTAGACAAATGGTTCATTATTTAGAATATAAAGTTATATTAAATTAAATAACAGACATTTCATTATTTTGATATTTGCCAGTAAATATTTGCCAGAAAAACATTATTGCTAAAAAAAAAGGTGAACAAGTTTTGTCTAATTCAAAGCTTATTTAAGAGTTAGGTATAAAGCAAGGTAAAAATGAACCAGGAATAAACAAGATGTAAAGAAAGTTATAAAAATAAAGAGGTATTTTTTTGAGGTAAAAAAACTTAAACCAAAATAATTTTATATAAGAAAGAATCTTTGTGGTAAATTTAGTCCAAAAATCATACAACTGGTTGTTTTAAAAGGGGGGATATTCAGGACAAACTAGAAAGTCTGAGCATATCACAAACAGTAAGTGTAAGTCACAATAAGAGAATTCATGCATTTAAAAAAACCCAAAAACTTTAATATAATTAAGTTGTCATATAATTATTAAGTTTTGGTTTGCATAGGAAAACAAAATAGATTTTTTTAAAATTATGGTTATTACATCCATGTATCTTCCTGTATGTGTTTTTAAAGTCTTTGTAACATTGAGTTACAGGGCTTTAACTCCTTGATCTAAAAAGGACACCAAGTCCTGCTAAATCTTAGACACTGACAGCAATTAAAGCTTCATCTTCAGGCCCCATAGAAGATGCTAATCAAAATAAACTGCATTCCTGAGAGGCAGGGTAAACAAAGTAAAGCTATTCAATTCTTCAAGGCCTAGGGACTATTGTGGAAAAGGTGGGTATGTAAGATTGTAAGAGCTGATTTTGAAAGATAAAATAATTTCAGTTTTTCTGTAAGTTAATAATTAGTTTCGAAGGCACACTGAAGCAAAACTAATATATGGACCCCTACATCAGATTAACAAGGTCTTCTTGAAGCATTAGCCAATTCCTTAATAAAGGTTATAAGGGTTATAAAAGGTTTATGGAAGTGATAGTTCATAGCCAAGATTAAATTTTATACATGGCTTACATAATTTTGAAAAACAAATGTAATTCGCTTCATACTGTTTATATTACAGCTTCTTGTTCAGAAAATTAAGTAACCTCTCTCAAAGAATGAAGGTTTTTGCTTTTTAAAATCCCTGAATTATCACTTTTAGTTAAATAAATGTCTTTATAATAACCTTTAATTCTACTTTGTAATATGAAATGTTTTAAACTTTTTATATTGGGCAAATTTCCCAAAATCAAATTATAAATTATGTTTTTTTCTAACTTAATTCATCCTTTAAGACATTAGCTTCCTTCAAGTTCAAAAATGACATAATTTGGCCTATTTGGTATAAAAATTTTACAGAAAGCATTTGTGAAATATGAAATGGTATTTGGTTTTCTTTGGGCTGTGTTTGTATAAATATATTATTGGTATGTATTCCAAAATTATAGGAAACTCCTGTAATTCTGATATAACTTAGTGTAAATTATCAGTAATAATCACAGTTGCTATGTTAAAATTATTATGTGCTACAGACGCAACAAATTTCCATGTCAATTGTGTCTTTAACTATGGCTGCCTTAAAATTTTGTTTTTCACCCATGGACAATTGTCTTGTTTTGTTTCTCTTTAGAAGTTGGTTTTAAAATCAGCTATAAAAACTCTAACAGGCACTCTTAAACGCAGGTTTCTAATAACTGGAGACTGTGACGTCAGAATAGAGAAAATACTTTTAGGACTCATGGAGAGCTAAAATGTACATGACTATCAAGTTGAATAGGAATTAACTGCATGGACTGAACCAATCTTTTTTGACTTCTGGCTTAAAATGTTTGTTGAGCCTTTGTTTTGTTTTTCAGAGTGTTAAAACTATTTGAGCGATTGACAGCTTTTAATAATTTAGTATACTCCTATGAACAGAGTTTGGAGCATATTTGTTTCTCTCTACCTCATTTCTCCAGAAATTGAAAACTATTTGCAAGTATTCTTAACTTATAGCAATAAGTTATTTGCATAAGTGCAATAAGAATCTGTTTTCATCTGTAAGGAAACAATTGTAGAAGTAGGTTATTTTAACAAGGCTTTGTCAGGAATGATGTGCTTTCATTTAAGGAACTGAACTTGGCTTATGAATCCAATAAAGCCCTTTGGAAAAACTGGCCTCATATTTTGTGTACATAGTCTCTGTACAGGGTTTCTTACCTGTGGCAAGTAAAGAATGTTACTTTCTGACAGGCACAGAAGCCCCAGGTTTATCTTGGAACCTCAAGAGGAGAGAAAATTCACTTAACACATGGGTATTTGATGGCACAAATACATGGATGGGCTTGGCTTTGAAAAGTCTTATTTGGGATCCTCCTATGGAACAAAGTTCCATCAAAGCCAACTTAAAAGCCTATGGAAAAAAATTATTATTGCTGCACTGTATACAAATAATTAGGCCAACTGTAATAAGCAAACCAATCCTACCATGATTTGTCTTTAGTAAAACTGGAATCTGGAGAGAGAGAAAAAATATGTTTTATAATGATTGTATACCTGTTGTAAGATTCTAATCTTGCCTAATTTTTTTCTTTCAATTTTTATTATTTTCTACAATTTGGACCAAATTCTAATTTTTCTTGGCTACAAGTCTTCAAAAGAGTGTTTTCAATTTTTTTCTTTTTCTTTTTCATTTTTCTTAATTTTGAGTCACTGAATACTAAGCTGTGCTTTCTTAAAACCCTAGGAACTGAAGTTTAACAACTTAAGCTTCAGAAGAAAGTAACAGTAAACTATTTACCTACATAAGTCACTTTCTTACCTGACTACTAATGTATGGACTTTAGAGTAATGTGACATGTACCAATTTTCCCAGGATAGTTCTTTTGTTTGTTATTTTCTTCCTTCCTCCCCACTATTTTCTCTCCATAGGACATGAGACTTTACAACATGCTAAACATTAGCTTTTAGGACCTATCCACCTAGAAATAAACTGTCCTAGCTGTAAAAGATCAGATGAAACCTGAGACCAGAGGTTCATTTTCTTATAAAATGCTTTCTCCAAAACATTTTTAAAGAAAAGAGAGGAAATGTGAAAGGAAAAAACCTTGGGCCCTTTCAAGCTGGGAACCACTCAGGACAAATCTGCCTCCCATTCTATTCAAAGTTATCCCTCTGCTTGCAGAGATAGATGCATATTCTGATTGCCTCTTTTGGAAAGACTTCACAGAAACTCAAAAGAATGCAACCATCTGTCTTTCACTTACCTGTGGTCCTGGATGTCCCCAGTGAGGGAGCCTTGCTTTGAATTGTCTTCATCTTTCTGGATTGAACTAATGTGCTTCTTACATATATTGATTTATGTCTCATGTCTCCCTAACATGTATAAAACCAAGCTGTGCCCCTACCACCTTGGGCACACGTCATCAGGACTTCCTGAGGCTGTGTCATGGGCATGTCCTCAACCTTGGCAAAATAAACTTTCTAAATTAACTGAGACCTGTCTGAATTTTTCTGGGTTTACAAGTGATTCAGGACTGTCTTTCCTACCCTCTTTAATGTCTCTTTTAGCAATATGAAATTAAAATCAGGTATTGTGATTGCTAATATGATGTTTGGTACTTATAAAGGTACTTTTTTGTGTGTAGATAGTTGATAAAATTTGGTATTCCTGAGAAAGGAACAATCAATGGATCATTTTATTTTACCATCTTGTTTAACTTTCTTCTTTTTTTAAAAAACTATATTTTTAGAGCGTTTTTCTTGGCAGGTTGTCCTTGAGATTACAGTGTGCATTTTAACCTAAAACAATCTACCTCAGATTAAGACTAAATTAATTACACTAGTATATTAAAATTTTGCTCAAATAAAGCTTCTTTTCACTTTCCTCCTTTGTGCTATGATCAGCACACAAGTTAAATGCTTATATTTCATAAGCCTATTTTATAATTATTGTTTTATGCAGTTATCTTGAACAATGGTCTCAGATGAACATGAAGTTCTTTTTAAGAACTGGAGTAAGGTAATACATGCTATACTTTAGCAAAGAGACTGGTGGCATTTTGCCATTGCCTTAGAGATTTGTGGAACTTTGAACTTGAGAGTGATGATGTAGGGTATCTGGCAGAAGAAATTTCTAAGAAGCAAAGCATTCAAGACATGACTTGATTTATTCTGAAAGCATTCAGTTTTATTTGCTAACAAAGAGATGGTTTGAAATTGCAGCTTATGTTTAAAAGGGAAGGAGAGCATAAAAGTTTGGAAAATTTGCAGTCTGATGATGCAATAGAAAAGAAAACCCAATTTTCTGGGGAGGAATTTTAACTGGTGGCAGATATTTGTGAATTGCCAAAACAATGGGGAAAATGTCTCCAGGGCATGTCAAGGACCTTCACTGCAGCTCCTCTCATCACAGACGCAGAAGACTAGGACAGAAAAATGTTTTCCTGTGTCAGGGTCCTTCTCTGCTCCTTTGTGCAGCCTCAGGACTTAGCACCCTATGTCCCAGCCATGGTTAAGCAGGGCCAACACACAGCTCAGGCTATTGCTTCAGAGAATGCAAGCCCCAAGCCTTGGTGGCTTCCATAAGGTGTTGGGCCTATGGTTGCACAGAAGTCAAGAATTGAGGTTGGGGAACCTTTG
>NW_016108076.1:142928-277965 GCF_001604975.1 Cebus imitator | reverse complement strand
TTTTTTTTTTTTTTTTTATGCTACTAGGATGATAGAGGGCAGTCTATAGCCCGAGATCCACCACTAGGTAAGAAACTGGTTTGGGATTCTGTCTTGTAAATTCCTTTTAAACGACTAAAGATAGCATTTAACAATCAGCTGATGTTAATATCTGCTTACCCTTAGAGCACACATAAATCATATAATTTGTGTGATCATTGCTAATTTTGCTTAACTGTTTGTTAATTGTTTCCGTCTTGGTCAAATCCCAAGGGGAACCATAAATTATAAGAAACAAGGCCTCTGAAATGGGAGATAAATGGCTAAAAGAAAAGAAAAGAAAAGAAAGTGCATTACTCCACTTTCACACTGCTGATAAAGACATAGCTGAGACTGGATAGGAAAAGAGGTTTAATTGGACTTAACAGTTCCTCATGACTGGAGAGTCCTCAGAATCATGGTGAGAGGTAAAAGGCACTTCTTACATGGAAGTGGCAAGAGAAAATGAGAAAGATGCAAAAGCAGAAACCCCCATCAAATCTGATGAAACCATCAAATCTCATAAGGCTTATTCAATAACATGAACAATATGGGGAAAATAGCTCCCATGATTCAAATTATCTCCCACCAGTTCCCTCCCACAACACATAGGAATTAAGGGAATGCAACTCAAAATGATATTTGGGTGGGGGCACAGAGCCAAACCATATTATTCTGCCCCTGGCCCATCCAAATCTCATGTCCTTTACATTTCAAAAACCAATCATGCCTTTCCTACAGTCCCCCAGAGTATTAACTCATTTCAGCATTAACCCAATAATCCACAATCCTAGGTTTCATGGGAGACAAGGCCCTTCTGTCTTCGAACCTGTAAAATGAAAAGTAAGCTAGCTAATTCCTAGATACAATGGGGGTACAGATATTGGGTAAATACAGCCATGCCAATAGGAGAAATTGGCCAAAACAAAGGCATCACAGGGCCTATGCAAGTGTGAAATCCAATGGGGCAGTTTCTGCCAAATTCTATAAGGTGTCAAAATTTTGCATAGGGGTTACAAAACTGCAAATCCAGCTTAAATCAGAATGATATTTGCTAGGGTAATTTTTAATAAATAAGACATTGATATGGGTTTAATGAAAAATAGCTGCATCTTGAATTTAGTAAGATTACCATAACTTCTTATACTGTGGCTTTAGGCAATCTGGTTCACAGACAGTTAGAAGACTGTTATTGCCTTTGTTTCAAAGATAAACTATAAGTTCCTCCCAAAGTTAGTTTGGCCTACGCTTGGGAATGAACAAGAACAGCTTGGAGGTTAAAAGCAAAATGGAGTCAGGTCAAATCTTTTTACTGTCTCAGTTATAATTTTTCAACGGTGGTTTCATAACTTTAAAACATGACTATCACAGTTTTCATAAATAATCTAGGTAAACAAAATAAAATAATTAGGCAAATGTAATTGGATAAATACTTGTAGACAAATGGTTCATTATTTAGAATATAAAGTTATATTAAATTAAATAACAGACATTTCATTATTTTGATATTTGCCAGTAAATATTTGCCAGAAAAACATTATTGCTAAAAAAAAAGGTGAACAAGTTTTGTCTAATTCAAAGCTTATTTAAGAGTTAGGTATAAAGCAAGGTAAAAATGAACCAGGAATAAACAAGATGTAAAGAAAGTTATAAAAATAAAGAGGTATTTTTTTGAGGTAAAAAAACTTAAACCAAAATAATTTTATATAAGAAAGAATCTTTGTGGTAAATTTAGTCCAAAAATCATACAACTGGTTGTTTTAAAAGGGGGGATATTCAGGACAAACTAGAAAGTCTGAGCATATCACAAACAGTAAGTGTAAGTCACAATAAGAGAATTCATGCATTTAAAAAAACCCAAAAACTTTAATATAATTAAGTTGTCATATAATTATTAAGTTTTGGTTTGCATAGGAAAACAAAATAGATTTTTTTAAAATTATGGTTATTACATCCATGTATCTTCCTGTATGTGTTTTTAAAGTCTTTGTAACATTGAGTTACAGGGCTTTAACTCCTTGATCTAAAAAGGACACCAAGTCCTGCTAAATCTTAGACACTGACAGCAATTAAAGCTTCATCTTCAGGCCCTATAGAAGATGCTAATCAAAATAAACTGCATTCCTGAGAGGCAGGGTAAACAAAGTAAAGCTATTCAATTCTTCAAGGCCTAGGGACTATTGTGGAAAAGGTGGGTATGTAAGATTGTAAGAGCTGATTTTGAAAGATAAAATAATTTCAGTTTTTCTGTAAGTTAATAATTAGTTTCGAAGGCACACTGAAGCAAAACTAATATATGGACCCCTACATCAGATTAACAAGGTCTTCTTGAAGCATTAGCCAATTCCTTAATAAAGGTTATAAGGGTTATAAAAGGTTTATGGAAGTGATAGTTCATAGCCAAGATTAAATTTTATACATGGCTTACATAATTTTGAAAAACAAATGTAATTCGCTTCATACTGTTTATATTACAGCTTCTTGTTCAGAAAATTAAGTAACCTCTCTCAAAGAATGAAGGTTTTTGCTTTTTAAAATCCCTGAATTATCACTTTTAGTTAAATAAATGTCTTTATAATAACCTTTAATTCTACTTTGTAATATGAAATGTTTTAAACTTTTTATATTGGGCAAATTTCCCAAAATCAAATTATAAATTATGTTTTTTTCTAACTTAATTCATCCTTTAAGACATTAGCTTCCTTCAAGTTCAAAAATGACATAATTTGGCCTATTTGGTATAAAAATTTTACAGAAAGCATTTGTGAAATATGAAATGGTATTTGGTTTTCTTTGGGCTGTGTTTGTATAAATATATTATTGGTATGTATTCCAAAATTATAGGAAACTCCTGTAATTCTGATATAACTTAGTGTAAATTATCAGTAATAATCACAGTTGCTATGTTAAAATTATTATGTGCTACAGACGCAACAAATTTCCATGTCAATTGTGTCTTTTAACTATGGCTGCCTTAAAATTTTGTTTTTCACCCATGGACAATTGTCTTGTTTTGTTTCTCTTTAGAAGTTGGTTTTAAAATCAGCTATAAAAACTCTAACAGGCACTCTTAAACGCAGGTTTCTAATAACTGGAGACTGTGACGTCAGAATAGAGAAAATACTTTTAGGACTCATGGAGAGCTAAAATGTACATGACTATCAAGTTGAATAGGAATTAACTGCATGGACTGAACCAATCTTTTTTGACTTCTGGCTTAAAATGTTTGTTGAGCCTTTGTTTTGTTTTTCAGAGTGTTAAAACTATTTGAGCGATTGACAGCTTTTAATAATTTAGTATACTCCTATGAACAGAGTTTGGAGCATATTTGTTTCTCTCTACCTCATTTCTCCAGAAATTGAAAACTATTTGCAAGTATTCTTAACTTATAGCAATAAGTTATTTGCATAAGTGCAATAAGAATCTGTTTTCATCTGTAAGGAAACAATTGTAGAAGTAGGTTATTTTAACAAGGCTTTGTCAGGAATGATGTGCTTTCATTTAAGGAACTGAACTTGGCTTATGAATCCAATAAAGCCCTTTGGAAAAACTGGCCTCATATTTTGTGTACATAGTCTCTGTACAGGGTTTCTTACCTGTGGCAAGTAAAGAATGTTACTTTCTGACAGGCACAGAAGCCCCAGGTTTATCTTGGAACCTCAAGAGGAGAGAAAATTCACTTAACACATGGGTATTTGATGGCACAAATACATGGATGGGCTTGGCTTTGAAAAGTCTTATTTGGGATCCTCCTATGGAACAAAGTTCCATCAAAGCCAACTTAAAAGCCTATGGAAAAAAATTATTATTGCTGCACTGTATACAAATAATTAGGCCAACTGTAATAAGCAAACCAATCCTACCATGATTTGTCTTTAGTAAAACTGGAATCTGGAGAGAGAGAAAAAATATGTTTTATAATGATTGTATACCTGTTGTAAGATTCTAATCTTGCCTAATTTTTTTCTTTCAATTTTTATTATTTTCTACAATTTGGACCAAATTCTAATTTTTCTTGGCTACAAGTCTTCAAAAGAGTGTTTTCAATTTTTTTCTTTTTCTTTTTCATTTTTCTTAATTTTGAGTCACTGAATACTAAGCTGTGCTTTCTTAAAACCCTAGGAACTGAAGTTTAACAACTTAAGCTTCAGAAGAAAGTAACAGTAAACTATTTACCTACATAAGTCACTTTCTTACCTGACTACTAATGTATGGACTTTAGAGTAATGTGACATGTACCAATTTTCCCAGGATAGTTCTTTTGTTTGTTATTTTCTTCCTTCCTCCCCACTATTTTCTCTCCATAGGACATGAGACTTTACAACATGCTAAACATTAGCTTTTAGGACCTATCCACCTAGAAATAAACTGTCCTAGCTGTAAAAGATCAGATGAAACCTGAGACCAGAGGTTCATTTTCTTATAAAATGCTTTCTCCAAAACATTTTTAAAGAAAAGAGAGGAAATGTGAAAGGAAAAAACCTTGGGCCCTTTCAAGCTGGGAACCACTCAGGACAAATCTGCCTCCCATTCTATTCAAAGTTATCCCTCTGCTTGCAGAGATAGATGCATATTCTGATTGCCTCTTTTGGAAAGACTTCACAGAAACTCAAAAGAATGCAACCATCTGTCTTTCACTTACCTGTGGTCCTGGATGTCCCCAGTGAGGGAGCCTTGCTTTGAATTGTCTTCATCTTTCTGGATTGAACTAATGTGCTTCTTACATATATTGATTTATGTCTCATGTCTCCCTAACATGTATAAAACCAAGCTGTGCCCCTACCACCTTGGGCACACGTCATCAGGACTTCCTGAGGCTGTGTCATGGGCATGTCCTCAACCTTGGCAAAATAAACTTTCTAAATTAACTGAGACCTGTCTGAATTTTTCTGGGTTTACAAGTGATTCAGGACTGTCTTTCCTACCCTCTTTAATGTCTCTTTTAGCAATATGAAATTAAAATCAGGTATTGTGATTGCTAATATGATGTTTGGTACTTATAAAGGTACTTTTTTGTGTGTAGATAGTTGATAAAATTTGGTATTCCTGAGAAAGGAACAATCAATGGATCATTTTATTTTACCATCTTGTTTAACTTTCTTCTTTTTTTAAAAAACTATATTTTTAGAGCGTTTTTCTTGGCAGGTTGTCCTTGAGATTACAGTGTGCATTTTAACCTAAAACAATCTACCTCAGATTAAGACTAAATTAATTACACTAGTATATTAAAATTTTGCTCAAATAAAGCTTCTTTTCACTTTCCTCCTTTGTGCTATGATCAGCACACAAGTTAAATGCTTATATTTCATAAGCCTATTTTATAATTATTGTTTTATGCAGTTATCTTGAACAATGGTCTCAGATGAACATGAAGTTCTTTTTAAGAACTGGAGTAAGGTAATACATGCTATACTTTAGCAAAGAGACTGGTGGCATTTTGCCATTGCCTTAGAGATTTGTGGAACTTTGAACTTGAGAGTGATGATGTAGGGTATCTGGCAGAAGAAATTTCTAAGAAGCAAAGCATTCAAGACATGACTTGATTTATTCTGAAAGCATTCAGTTTTATTTGCTAACAAAGAGATGGTTTGAAATTGCAGCTTATGTTTAAAAGGGAAGGAGAGCATAAAAGTTTGGAAAATTTGCAGTCTGATGATGCAATAGAAAAGAAAACCCAATTTTCTGGGGAGGAATTTTAACTGGTGGCAGATATTTGTGAATTGCCAAAACAATGGGGAAAATGTCTCCAGGGCATGTCAAGGACCTTCACTGCAGCTCCTCTCATCACAGACGCAGAAGACTAGGACAGAAAAATGTTTTCCTGTGTCAGGGTCCTTCTCTGCTCCTTTGTGCAGCCTCAGGACTTAGCACCCTATGTCCCAGCCATGGTTAAGCAGGGCCAACACACAGCTCAGGCTATTGCTTCAGAGAATGCAAGCCCCAAGCCTTGGTGGCTTCCATAAGGTGTTGGGCCTATGGTTGCACAGAAGTCAAGAATTGAGGTTGGGGAACCTTTGGCTAGATTTCAGAGGATACATGGAAATGCCTGGATGTCCAGGCAGAAGTTTGTTGCAGGAACAGAGCCTTCATGGAAAACCTCTTCTAGGACAGTGTGATAAAGAAATTTGAGATAGGAGCCCACACAGGGTTTCCATTGGAGCAGTGTCTAGGGGAGCTGTGAGAAGACAGCCACCATCCTTCAGACCCCAGAATGGTAGACCTATTGACAGCTTACAATGTGTGCCTGGAAAATCCAAAGAAACTCAATGCCAGCCTGTGAAAGCAGCTGGGAGGGCTGTATCCTGCAAAGCCACAAGGGTGAAGCTGCCCCAAACCATGGACTTCTACCTCTTGCATCAGCATGCCCTGGATGTAAAACATGGAGTCAAAGGACATTACTTTGGAGCTTTAAGATTTCATGACTGCCCCACTGGATTTTGGACTTGCATGAGGCCTATAGCCTCTCTGTTTTGGGCAATTTCTCCCATTTGGAATAGGAACATTTAACCAATATTGTGCCCTCATTGTATTTAGGAAGTAACTAGCTTGCTTTTGATTCTACAGGCTCACAGACAGAAGGGACTTGCTTTGTCTCAGATAAAACTTTGCACTTGGACTTTTGGGTCAATGCTGGAGTGAGTTAAGACTTTAGAGGACTGCTGGGAAGGCATGGTTGGCTTTGAAATGTAAGAAGGGCATGAGATTTGGGAGGGGCCAGAGGTGGATTAATATATCTTGGCTCTGTGTCCTCACCCAAATCTCATCTCAAACTGTAATCCCTATACGTTGAGGCGTAGACCTGGTGGGAGCTGATTGAATCATGGGGGTGGTTTCTCCCATGCTGTTCTCATGATAATGAGTGAATTCTCACAAGATCTGATGATTTTATAAGGACCTTTTCCTGCTCACTCTCTCCTTTCACTTTGTGAAGAAAGTCCTTGCTTCCCATTTGCTTTACGCCATGATTATTTGTTCCTGAGGCCTCCCCAGCCATGCAAGACTATGAGCCAATTAAAACTCTTTCCATTATAAATTACCCAGTCTCAGGTATTTCTTAACAGCAATGTGAAAATGAACTAATACACTTTTGAAGTTTAGTTTTGTTAGATATATAATGTTACTCAACACCTTTTTCTTTCAACACTTTGAATATGTTATCCCACCTTCTGCTCCTATTGGTTTCTGTGAGAAGTCCATTATTAATATTATCAAGGAGCACTTGAGTTACTTTCTCTCACTGCTCTCAAGATATTGTCTGTGTCACTGATATTCAGCACTATGATATGATGTGTTTGGGTTGGATCTCTGAGTTTTTCCTGCACAAAGGTTGTTTAATGAGTTTTGTGGATTTGTAGATTAATGTTTCCAATCAATCTAAATAGTTTTGGGACACCATTCTTCAAACATTTTTCTTTTTATCCCTTTTACACACTTCTCTCCTTCTAGGACTGCCATTATGCATGTTCTGGAACACTTAATGATGTCCCACAGTTCTCTGTTGCTTTGTTAAAGTTTCCCCATTCATTTTTTCTTTCTATTCCTAAGAGGATAATTTCAATTAATTTATATGTAAGTTTACTGATTATTTCTTCTAACTTCAAGTTCACTGATTCTTCTGCCAGGTTAAATCTTCTGCTAAACCCTTCTACATAATTTTTCATTTCAGTCTTACAGTTTTTAACTCCAAAATATCTATTGGTTTGTGTTGTCATAATTTCTCTTTGTTGACTTATTTTTTTTTAATTAAATGTGGTTTAACGTGGTTTCTTTTGGTGCCACATCTGGACTCCCTTGAAGAGTGCTTCTGTGGACTGTTTTGTTTGTTTGTTTCTGTTATGTGCTATACTTTCCTGTTTATTTTCATGTTCTGATTTTTTGTTGAAAGGAAGAATTTAGATAATATAGTTGATTCTCTTTATGGTAGTTATGCTCTATAAAATTACTGCAAATGCTGAATTAGAGAATTAGAAAATATTGTATTATTGCTCCTGTGAAATATATGTACCTATGTATATATGTATATGTGTGTATATATATATATATATACACATGTGCACACACACACACACATATTATGTATAACACATAGATTAGAATTTTAACAACTGAAAACAATTTATCCTGGTAGACTTTTTAAAAAATGATTTGCAAAAGAGGAAATAAGATTCACAATTATTAAGCGACTTGCCTGAGGCTGCCCCACTACTGTCTTAATCCTGTGGCCATCTCTGTCTGAGAGCTAAAACAAGAAGGCAGAGAGTGTCATCTTTGATCTCAGCTAAGAACTTGTACATTGGGTACTCAAACCTTTCATCACTCTATACATTTATAGTCATGTGAGCAACTGTGAAAGTACTTCAAGTATTGATTTTGGAGTTACAAACAAATAGTTAGCAAGTAGGGAAATTCAAATATATAAATCTCTGCATAATGGAAATTGTCTGTATATTGTAGCAATTCTGGAATCAGACTCCCTTTTGTTAGTGCTGTTTTGTTGTTGCTGCTGCTGTTTTTGTTTATTTACTGACTTAACAAGATTAATTTTGTAGAGTATCTATTCCCTACAGTGTGTAGCCAATGAAATCTTTGTTTTTTTAATTTTTCTATAAATTAATTAATTTATTTTATTACTTGTATTTTAAAATCTGTATTTATTGAATTCAACCTAGGTCAGCATAGCCTAGTGATCAGTTAATGATTGCGCAAAAAGATTTTCTTGGGCCACTAAATCTTCCACATTGTTCTAAGGGATCTGTGTATATGGGGGTGCACCTTCTAAGTTTAATCAGTTTACGTGTCTGCAATAGCTTTCACTTCCTGCTTGCACAGTTCACCAAGGTCACCAGACATGAATAAATAACCAGTGACCCATTCAGTCTTTACTGAGCACATTCATAGGCATACAAGTACTTGGACTTCTTGAGCTCCAGTAATGGACTGAGGCTTTTCAAAAACCTTTGGGATTGTGTTATTGCTTAGATCTTCCTTTCAAATTCTTAGCCAACTGATATTGCAGCCTTAGGCAGTTGTAATTATTGCAAATAATTGTACTTGTTTTTGACAATGACCTGAAAATGAGACTTTCCTGTTGAGCTGAACTCCAAGTCAGGCTAAATAGCAATGGTCCCCTGGAAATGGGACTTTTCCAGAGGACTCTGAGTATAGTGAAATACTGATAACACTCTGGGGGATGGTGTCATTTGCAGAGCTCCAAAATGGATCAGCTCCTTCCAGTCGGTATAAGGCTGATGGTTGGGAGAGTTACCATGCCATGGACCTGAGTTTGGGATGGGAATATCCCCAAAATAAAATGCCACAGACTCTATTTTTGTTATAAAAATCTAGTAATTTTGCTAAACCTTTTCTACTTTGTTGTATGTGTTTGGTTAATTTCTAGAGTTCTGAAATGGTCAATTTTGATAACTTTAATAATATTTTCTTTGTTTTTAATGGAGAACATTTAGCAAGTTCCTTATTCTGCCATTCTGGAAGTTCTATTTCAAGAAATTATTTTTATTACTTTGCCTGGAAACTAACATTCATAACAGCAACCTAGATTTTTTTTTTTTTACCATCATATTATGTTTATCTCTATACCTTCCCTAGCTAAACCAATAAGCTAATCACTTTTAATGTCATTTTTTTCCAGTTATTCAACCAGGTTTTGAGCACCCACACTATGCACAATACTTTGCTATTTACTGTGGAGCATATTAAAGAAAACTTCAGACGTCTACCTCATCCTCTAGGACTTTACAGTCAAATTGAATAAGATAGACATAATACAAATAGATACAAAACTTGAATTATGTAATGAGTTCCATAAAATGTTAGATTTAGGTAACTCAAAAAGTTCTAAGAAGTTTTACTGTGTCTGAAGACATCATAGAATGCTTCATGAAGTTGTGAGATAATACATTCATGAATGAGAATATTAACCTATTCTAATTTCTGAATATAGTTTTTTGCATGTCAAATAGCCCAAAATGTTACATGAGGTACTGACCAGGTCAATGTGGAGATATGTTAGAGCAAGCAGGTTTTCAGCATCCCTCAAATTTTGCTATATCTGTGGCATCCTAAAGAAATTGGCTTATGGCATCATCATTCTCATCAGTAATTATTTATTTTAAAGATAATAAAATCATTTCATTTTTTCCTGTGCAGTAGTGAGTCATTATCACTCATTTGAAAGTTATTATGAGAAATACTTTTTCATTGAAGGGTAAGGGTAATATTCCACACAGCTGGAGAAAACTAAAAGCAAAAGTTAGTGTATTAACAGGACCAACATTGCAACTGTTTCCGTGATAAGAAAGTGTTAACTTTTATTTCATCTGTGAGCAAGCTAGTCATGTCCATATTTGGTGCACTAGAAGATGCTGAATGAACAAATGGGGCATCTGTGGAAGCCCAAAAAGAATGAACATCTTCCAAATAAATGTCTGGACAAAATAAACAATCAAGAAACAGGTCTGTTCAACTCCACTGTGGGATCTAAAAATAGGTATACATGAAAATAGAGTCAAGTGTTTTACAAAGTGCCTTGGCAATAAGAAGTGCTATTTCAGTGAGGTGTAAGTCCTAGGAATTCAAAGAGTTGAGCAAAGCAACTAAATGGCTAAGCTATAAACATGGTTTGCTAAAGGGAGACACATTAGTAATAATGACATGCATGGTGGGAACCCCTGCATACAGCACCATAAATCTGACTAACTAATGTAAGCAAGACAAAAACCAGGAGCTGAAACAAAAGATCTGAAAAACTTGCTGAAAAAAGTTCAGTGCGGAACTGTGAATAACTTCGTAAGAAGAGTAATAGACAATGCCAGCCAGTCTTTCTACATGACTAGAGCACTATAATTTGAAAGTACTCAAATAAAGATGAAATACTAGATGTTGAAATGCATTTTGTGTGTTTACTGGAAGGTGGTTGATGTTAATCCTTTTAAATCTCTGTTCAGTATTAAAGCTTAGAGAACCCTTCATATGGCAGCAAGGTGTCATTTTTCAAAGGGGGTGTAATGGAAGGATAATCCTAATATTTGTTGTTTGATTTTTTAGTCCTCATTCAGCTTATGTGAAATTGAGACTCATTTTGTACGCTGGTTATGAAACATTATAAATCTCAACATTTAACCAAAGCACACACAAGGGTGAGTTCTAAATTATCCATTATCTCAAGTGAGGGAGTTAAGATGATAAAGGTAGCCTCAGCTCCAATAATGATGTTGCCATTTTCCATAAATGTGCTACTTTCTGGATGTCTTAAGCTATCAAGAATTTTTTACAATAACATATTTATTAAGCAGAATAAATCTGGATACCACAACAAAGACGACCACTTGAAACTTTGGCCGCTGCATTTCTCTCTGGGGGACACTTTATATAGTATAAAATAGCACAGAATCCTCTTGTTTACTTTATGTCACACAGCAGCACTTGAATTTCAAGCCAGGTCTATTGATGTTAATCTGTAATTCTTCTAAGCATGCCAGGTATGGTACCTAATTTTATGCGTTGACTTGGTTAGCCTGTGGCGCTCAGTTTTTGGCTAAACACCCTTCTAGTTGTTGCAGTGAAGGTATTTCTTAGATATGATTAACCCTTAAATAGATAAACTTTGAGTAAAGCAGATTACCCTCCAAAATATTAGAATCCCCACACAATCAGCTGAAGGCCAAAGAAAAGAGTAAAGTCACCCAAGGAAGAGAAAACTCTACCACTCTTCCTCCAGATTATCTTTAGACTTGAGACTGTAACAACAATACTTCTGGGCCTCCAGCCTCCAGTGGGCCCTGCATGCTTTGAAGTTGTTGCCCATCTCCACCTCTCTCTCTTGTGTCTCATTCTCTCTCTCTCCTCTCCCTCTCTCTCTCTATATATATATTTATATTTATATATGTATGAAATATATATTTCATATAGCAAATATATATGAAATATATAAATATAAATATATATATTCTATAAATTTTATAAATATATATTTATAAATATATAAATATATAAATTTTATAAATATATATATAAATATATATATATATTTCATATAGCAGAACTATGCTATTGGTTGTACTTCTCTGGAGAACTCTAAAATATCAGAGAAAAGAAACTCTCCAACTTCTTCCATGCTTGGCCATAAGTGTGTCTGTACCACTTGTATAACCACCATGAGAAGTGCTGATACATGTATAGGTATAGGTATACATGCCAAATTGAATTCCTATAGCTATTGACTTGAAGTGATAGGCTTTTATTTAACATTGTGGTTGATAATAGCCCTTGGAATGCTTCTGTTTTTCAGTTGCCTAGTAGAATTGAAATAAATTTATTATAAGCACTAGAAATTGAATTGCAACATAAATCTGTTGGCTTCCAGCAACAAAAAGTGATTATTCTTTTCCAAAAACAATGCAAAATGCATTGATGTGGCTTTCTAGTGGTGGTGGTATCTTGAGATACACTATGTTTCCATAATGACTTGATCCCCCTTGTGACAAAAGTAGACAATAAAACATATAGAAATTAAATTCAGTTTGATTCAAAAATATTTATTGAGCTCCTACTATGTTCAGTGCTGGAGAGGAAAAGATAAGGAGCAGCTCTGCCTTCAGTAGGTCATTGTCTTGTGAAGAGACATAAACACACACACAGACACACACACACACATGAAAATGCCTAATGCAGTGAGTTACAGGAAATTTTATTGCACCCTTCAAAAATAATAAATAATGACAAATTTAAAAAAATCTTCTTCAATACCAAGACATTGCTATAATTCCTGACCTCATGCTATGATGCACACCTAGACTGAAAAAAAGTACATGCAGAAATAAGTTCCCCAAATTATCCTATTCCAGAGGACATAAACAACATTTTTTAAATTAAAATACCCCGTTAGATCAATTTTGACACCCCAGAATTATAAAACAGGGAGCACTGAAAGGAAAAATCATAGTTTTGCACACGCCACTTCTATTGTCCATGATAAAGCTTCTCTGCCAAAGGACATAACCCAGTGGGAAGGAGGATTGAAAATGTTTTAAAAGACTATTAGATCCAGGTTGCTACACTTAACAATCTAAGAGAACATTTGCTCCTAGGGCGAAGGAAATAACTTACTCGATGAGAATAGTGTTTGAAATAAATCCACAAACTTTTCAACATAAAGTCCCACCACCATTCGAAGTTCAGTAATATTCAGAAAGATATTATCATGGGACCTATTTCTGAAAAGAAATAGAGAGCAAAACAGACTGAAAGCAAGCAAGACAGAGGGAAGGAACATGAGCAAAAGGCAGTTGGATAACACAAGAATAGTTAAATTATACAGTTCTACATAGTACTGAATTGTAAAGAACAGTTTTATCTTAAAAGAAAGAAATTTAAAAAATCAGAAGGGTCATATAAGTGTATTAAAAAGTGATCATGAGACCATGTAAAAGAATGAAAATAATTCTTATAACACTCAAGAAATTAAAGGTAGACAAAAATATTATTATGATGAAAAACATTCTAGAAGCAACTCCCCCCAAAATTGGAATAAGTGCAACAGAAAAAGTCAGAAATGTGGAGAACAGGTTAGAGAAAATATCACCAAATATAATGAAAAAATATATATGTGAGGAATTTCAGAGATGATAATTTAGGAGATATAACACATGCAAGAGGGTTATATCTGAAGAACAGAAAAGGAGTTGTTTAGAAGCTATTAGGGCTATTCACATATATTCGGATTCTCCAGGAATATGCTACAATTGCAATCCTCATTTCCTTTAACAGGGATGGATATGTGACTGGTTTGGGGCACTGAAATGTGACCACCACTGTATGTGATCAACAGTCTGAGACAGAGCTGAACGATTTCTTATTTATACCAGAAAGAGAAAAGAGAGAGAGAGGGGGCTGGCAAATTCTGTGGGATAGTTTAATTCTGAAACATCTCTAACATCAGTTTCATGTTCTTTATTCCCATTCTCTCTACAACTGCTTTATTTCAGGATTACCAGAATATCTTGACTTCTGCAATGACCTAAGTGACTTCTCTGCCGTTAGTCTTTATTCCAATCCCGTCCTCCCTACGCACTGCTGCCAATAAGTGAAAATATAAATATGTTGGGTGTGTGTATGTAATTGAAGTATAATTTAAATGTAATATAATTAATCTATATTTAGTGTACAATTTGATGAATTTTGAAACTGCATACAGTCATGTAACTCCAGGACAATCATGGTATAGAAAGTTTCCATCGCTTAAAAGCGTTCCTCGTGCTCCTTTGCAGCTTGTTCGCTCTCCTAATCTCCGGCCTCTGGACATTGCAAATTTTATGTGTATATATATATTATAATATATAGTATATATCTGTAGTCATGGCATGTTTTTTTTTTTGAAGTTCAAATAAATGGAATACACATCATGCAGTATTTACATCTGGCTTCTTTCATCAAGTATAAGGCTTCTGAGATCCATCAATACTATTGCATATATCAGTAGATTGTTTCTATTTGTAACTGAGTAGTTATTCTAAAGTATGACTATACTACAATTTGCTTATCCATTCACTAGTTGCTGGGCATTTGAATTGTTTCAGATTTTCAGATAATGTGAACATAAATGTTTATGAGAACTTATGTTTTCACTGCTTTCAGGTAAATACATAGAAATAAGATTACTGTATTTTCAAAGTGAAAAACAGTAATCTTTTTTCTATGTATTTACCTAGGAGAATGCATCATTTTGCCTTCCGACCACCAATGTATGGGTATTGCAGTTGTTCCACATCCTTATCAACATCTGGTATTGTTACTCTTTTTAATTTTAGACTAATGATGTTGAATAATTTTATTTGGTGCTCATTTGCCTTCATATGCCTCTGAGAAATGACTGTTAAAATCCTTATGTACTTTTTCAGACTTATGTCTTTTAGGTGTTGAGTTGTAATAGTTATTTATTAGATAGACAAAAATGTTTTCCAGGCATGTATTTTGCATATTCTTTCTGCTAGCCTTTGGCTTACCTTTCTATTTTCTTTAACAGTGTTTTTTGAAAAGCAAAAGTTATAATTTTAATAAAGTCCAATTTAACAATTTTTACTTTCATGATTTATAGATTTTGTGGCATTACTTAAAAATTTGCATAACCTAAGGTCACAAAGATTTTGTCCTTGTTTTCATCTAGAATTATTAGTCTTAATTTGTACATTTAGGCCTAATATCATCCAGAGTAATTTGTGTATCTGAGATAAGGATCAAGGATTTTGTTTGTTTGTATAGAAATATTCAATTGTTTCAGTACTATTTATTGAAAAAAACTGTCCTTTCACCATTAAATTACTCAGACTCCTTTGTTGAGATTTTTGTTCTCTCTTCCATTCCATTGATTTGTATGTTAATCTTAATACAGTATCATGTGGTTTTGATTACTAAAGTTTTATAGAAACCTTGAAATTATGTCATACAAGTTGTCCAACTGTATAATTTTCCAGAATAATTTAGACTATTCTAAGTTCTTAGAATTTTCATCTGAATTTCAGAATAACCTTGTAAAATTCTGCAAAAAAAAATGACATCAGTACAATGTATGTATAGAGTTTTATGTCTGTCTTCAGTCTGTTTGTTTTGTGTGTTGGATTTATTTAGCTATCACTGAAAATAAAAGTACAGAACTATTTTATCCCTATTTACTCCTACTCATCATCTTTCTCAACACAATTTCAAACCCTTGAACAACACTAATTTAGTCATCATCTTTACAGTTACATAATTTTAAGAGTGTTATAGATGTAGAATCATATAGTATGTAACTTTTTGAGATTGTCTTTTTATCACTCAACATAATGTCCTTTAAACTCATTCAAATGAAAGTCGATCCAATAGTCCAATAGACAGGTCTTTTTTGATAAACACAGAAATTGACCCTTCTACAAAAAAAAAAAAAAGAAAGAAATTGACCCTTATGGTCTTAAAATCTGAAACATATATTTGTCTTATTGGAGTCCCTTCTTCAGGACAGGACTCCCAGGCCGCTCAATAGGTATTGAAGAACTGAAAATCACCAGAACATCACATCCAGACAATGAGACTCTAGGCAACTGATTCATCATGATTGCCTACTTACCCCTCCCAAGTTCCTGTTTTCTCACCCACAGTTACATTTGCTCCCAGCTATATAAACCCCTAATTTTAGTTGGTTGGGGAGATGGATTTGAGACTGATCTGTCTCCTTAGCTGCAGCACCTAATTGAAACTTTCTGACTTGGCAATAATTGCCTCAGTGATTGGCGTTTCATGTGGCAAGCAGCAAGACCTAAACTGAACCCCTGGTGTTTCAGTAACACAAACTGTTATGTATTCAGTAATTTGTTCCTTTTGATTGCTGAGTAGTGTTCCATGGTATGGATGTACTACAGTTTGTTTATGTGTTTTCCAATTTGGGGACATTTTTGTTTTTTTCAGTTTTGGGCTGTTACAAATATAGTAGCTATCAACATGTTGTTTTCTATGGGCTAAAAAGCCCAACAATGCAATCACTAGGGTACTTTATTAGTATATTTTTAATTTTAAACATATTACTAACATTATTAATTATTGTTAAATAACAATAAATTAATATATTATTAATAATAGGAACTGGCACAGTAATTTCCAAAGTGACTGTTTAATTTGTATTACAGTCAGCAATATATGATAGTTTCAATCTGTCAGCATCCTCACCAGCATTTGGCATTGTCACTAGTTCTAATTTTAGCTGCATTGGTTGGTGTGTAATGGTACTTATGTTCTTAATTTGCATTTCTATGATGGCTATTGATGTTAAACACTTTTCTGTGCTTATTTAACGCCTGTATATGCTCTTTGGTTAGATGTTTATTCATGTCCAGCTTCTAATTGGACTGTGTGTGGTCTTTATTTTCAAGTTTTTAGAGTTTTTTTAATACATTGTGGATATAAGTCTTTTGTAAGATATGTGATTTACAACAGTTTTCTCTGTTTTAGTCTGCAGGTGGTATTCTCACTGTTTTCATATGATCTTACACAGAATAGAGGTTTTACATTTTTGATGAAGTCCAATTTATCCTTTTTTAATGTATCATGCTTCTGGTGTCTAAGAACTCTTTACCAAGCCTAGGTCCTAAAGATTTTATCCTAAGTTCTCTTTTTAAAAACATTTTAAAGTTTTACATTATACATTTAAATCTGTGATCTGCTTTGAGTTAATTTTTGTGTAAGGTGTGAGGTTTAGATTTAGGTTAAGTTTTGCCATGGATATTCAGTTGCTCCTGCACCATTTGTTGAAATGGCTATCCTTTCTTCATTGTATTGTTTTTGTACCTTAGTCAAAAATCTGTTGGCTATACTTGTGTGGAATATTGCTGAGTGCACTGACCTGTTCCAAAGATCTATGTTTCTAAACATCTTTCAGTTCACATCATATCTACACAGTTTTGATTACTGCAGCAATGCAATTGATCTTAAAATTGGAGAAAGTGAATCCTCTTATTTCAAATTATAAAATTGATGTAGCAATTCTTCCTTTATCTTTTCATATTAATTTTAGAAAAAGCTTGTTCATGTTTATTAAAAACTCTTGCTGGAATTTTGATAGAAATTGCATTAAATTATCATTATTAACTATCTTCAATACTAATCTGTTACTATTCATAGATGAAATGATCATCTACTTAAAAAAAAAGAAGCTCCAAATGTTAATAAGTGAGTTCAGTAAGGTCACAGGATGCAAGATCATTATACAACATAAATCAAATGTATACTGTATATGGGCAATAAACATGTTAAACAAGTTATAATTGGGGACAATTGACATCTTTATTATACTGAGTCTCACAATTCATAAACATGGTATCTCTCTCCACTTATTTAAAAATATTCTTTGTTTCTATCATCAACATTTTGTGTTTTTCGCCAGTGTACACGTCCTGTATATGTTATCTTAGCTTTACACCTAAGTATTTCATTTTCTGAGCAACTTTACATATCATATTTTAAATTTCAGTTTCAACATGTTCATTGCTTATATACAGAAATACAATTGAATTTTGTCGTTTACTGATCTTGTATCCACTGACCTTGCTGAACTTGGAGGGTTTTTTTAATGTAGATGATCATGTCATCTATACATAGGGACAATTTGTATGTCTACTATCTCCTTTTATTGATTTTAATATTGAATAGAATTTGTAGTATTATATTGAATAGTAGTTGTAAGAACAAACATCCTTGTCTTGTTGCCACTCATAGAGAGAAAGTATTTATTCTTTCAATGATTAAGTATGATGACAGCTGTAGGTTTTGTAAATGTATCTTAACAAGTTGAAAAAGTTTCCTTCTGTTACAGGTTGAATTGTGTTCTCAAAAAATTTACATTCTCCTAACTTCCAGTCTCTCAGAATGTTATCTTATTTGAAAATAGAGTATTTTAGATTGAACTAGCTAACATAGAATGAGGTCATACTAGACTAGGGGCCCCTAATCCAGTGTAGGCCTCTAATCCAATGTGAGTAGCGTCCTTACAAGAAGGGGAAGTTTGAAGAAAAACATACAGGGAGAATACTCTGTGAAGATGAAGGCAGAGATCAGGAAGATGCTTATATGTGCCAATGAATGCCAAAGATTGCCGGCAAACCACCAGAAGCTAGGTAAGAGGCATGCAACAGATTCTTAATTACAGCCCTCTAGAGGAGCCACCCCTGCTAATACCTTGATCTTAGTTTTAGCTTCCATAAATGCAAAAACAAGACATTTCAGTTGTTTAAGCCACTCACTATAGTACTTGGTATGGCAGCTCTAGCAAACTAATTTACTATCTATTTCTAGTTTTCTAAGAGCTTTTAACCATGAATGAGTGTTGACATTTGTCAAGCTTTTTTTCTGCCTCAATTGATATGGTCATGTGATTATTTTCCTTAGTTTGTTGACATAGTGGATTACAATAACTTATTTTGGGACATGATAGTAACCTTGTTGCTTAAAATAAATTCTATTAGCCATGGTGTATAATTTTTATATACATTGTTGGATTTGGTTTGCTAATTTGGTAAACTAATATTTCATTTGGGGATTTAAAAAATATCTGTATCATGAGGAATATTGATCTCTAGTTTTCTTTCTTTATTTTTGTTCTTGTACTGTCTTTGGATTTGCTGTCAGTGTAATACTGGCTTCATATAATGATTATCAGTACTTTCTCTTACTCTGTTTTTTGCAAGGTATTGTGTTGGTGTTATGTCTTTAAATGTTTGGTAAAATTCTCTAGTAAAACCTCCTGAGCCTAGAGATTTCTTTACAGAACATTTTAAAATTACAAATACATTTCTTTACAGTTATAAAAATATTTAAATGATGTAATTAATATTAGTAAATTGTGCTCATGTCTGCATTTAGAGGAACTTATGTACCCAAATATATGTGGCTAGAGCTATTTGTAGAATTTCTTTATTTTTTTGATGTCATCAGGGTCTGTAGTAATAGCCCTTGTTTTATTCCTGAAATTCATAATTTGTGTCCCTCTGGGGTTTTTTTGTTTGTTTGTTTGTTTTTGGTCCGTCTTGCTAGAGTTTTGCCAATTTTATTAATCTTTTCAATGAAACAACTTTTCGTTTCAATGATTTTTTTCTAATATTTATGCTTTTAATTTTATTGCTTTCAACTGTTACGTTTATTATACTATTTCATTTGATTTATTTGGATTATCTAGCTCTTTTTTTTTAGTTTCCTTAGGTGGGTGCTTATTGTTAACTTGAAAGTTTTCTTCTTTTCCAATGTGAAAATCCAGTGCGATAAATTTCCTTCCTAGCATTATTTTAACACCATCCCACAAAGTACAATATGTTTTACTTTCATTTTCATTTAGTTCAATGTTTTTATTTAAAACTTTCCCTTGAGACTGCCTTTTTGACCCATGGGTTATTTAGAAATGTGTTAGTGTCTGAGTATTTTAGTCATGATATTGGGAAGCATATTCCAACATGGACAAACTATGATAGTGCTGTGATTATTGATTACAGAAAAATATAAACATAACTATGAGATTGTCCTTGGCTGACTTTTTGGAATCAGAATATTTTAAGTGGAACTGGTTTAACCAAAATTAAGTAAATTTATTGGTATGAGGCTAAGGAAATCTCCTGCAAAGAATCAAGTTACAAAGTTCTGATTAATATGCTGGATTGACCAGAAACTCCTATATTTTCTCTAAAACCATACTAAAGTGGCTATAAAAGGATCTCAAAAATGGCACAAGCCAACAATGAGAATGTACACAGGAAAAAGGCGATAGTTTTAGAAGCTGAAGTGAAATGGACAAGAGACGACAGATGTTAAAGACCAGAGAAAGCTGAAGCTTAGCAGTAGAAACCTCTGAAACAGGCTAGTCATGATGATGAAAACCAGCAAAGCTCAGTAACTGGAAATAACAGTTACACTGAAGTGGGGTAGGGCACAAGTGGATCTGAAAAGAGGAAGATTGTTCAAAAACCTATACAAATAGCAGCTCAAACCCTAGATTCACTCCTATATTCCTCATAGTCAGGAAATTACCCCCTGTACTCCAGCAGAGGATTAATTTATTTTCTATAAAGGTCAAAAATTAGTGGCATCATATAAAGATGAAGGCAAAGGTATCACAATAGATATAGGCAAACAAAATAAAACTCTAATATACAGTGGACTTTTTTTGACTTATTTAGTTAGCAATGAGTAGCTAGTAGTAAGTCTCTTATTACTTCTGGGCAGGACATTGCATGATTCCTCCCTGAATAACCAGCCAGCATAAGAAGACAAATCTGCAGATATTGACAGTTTTCATATTAGTTCTTCGAAGAAACAGCCCATCCAGATCACGCTATGGTGAAGCCCAGAATGAACAAGTCTGCCTTTACACACTAAACTCCCAGTCGTTCTTAAAGATGAATGGGCAGCCAATGATCACTAAACAGCAGAGGAAACTCTCTAGAAAAGTAAGAAGTATGAAATTTATAATTAAATTTAAAATTAAATTTTCATACTAAGCAGTATGAAATTTAAACAAAAATAATGAAAGGAGCAGAAGAAAACTTTTGTGAAAAATGTAATTGAAGAGAAACAAAAAGAAATTTATTACATAAAAATAGGAAGCAATAAGGAGGATTCATAAACAAAAGCTAGCACTTGGAAATTAAAAAATAACGAAACATAAATAAAAAATCTAAGAGTAGTTGGAAGATAACTTTGAACGAACATTTTCTGGAAAAAATAAAGAGGTAGGTAATTAGAAAAAACAGATAAACCAAATTTTCTATATAAGCCTTATTTTACTTTTTAAAATTACATAAGTAGTTTTTAAAAATTAAAATTAAAAAGACCAGGCTGGAAATTGGGACTAACCCAACCAGATTTGCAAATTCTTAAGAAACTGGACTCCTTCCTACTAGGGAAGAAGATGTGTAGCAGGCACGAGGTAAGTGATTAAATGTTACTACTTTGACATATCTGCAGAGACAAAACCTTTTTCCTAAACTTCTCTGGTGAGGCTGGTTTTCAAGTGAGCCTTTATACTTTTATTTGAGACTATATGCTATCAGAAACTAGAGCTATTGCACAGAATGATGAGCAGAAATATACAGGAAGATTTTTAATTGTGCTTAAAGAGTGCCAATAATATGGAAGAGAACTGGCGTACCTCTGAGATGGGCGACGTGACCACAGTTATAAAAGGTTTTGAGCATCCAGGACTAGTGATTTTACCTGGTCTTAAAGTTGTCAGTGCATGCTTTTTGGTAGCTAAAGAATATTTAGTAACATAGAAGAAAAGCTGTTAAAAGACATTTATATGCATATGTAAAATTTAAATAACATTTTTAGTGAGCCATGAGACAAGATGTATTGGAACACAGTTTAGAAAATTTGACTTGGTTACTGCCAAGACAATTGATGACAAAACATTACTGATCTCAGCAGGCTCAGCTGATATGTGAACTACATACCTGTCTAATTCCCTTCCTCCTGATGATGCACTTATCGATTCCACAAACATCTATTAACCACCAGTAGTTGTAAGGCACTGTGCTAGTTAATAGAGCCGTAATGAAAATGACCAGACACAATCTTTGTCTTCATGGAGTTTATAATCTAATAAGAGAATTGTTAAGAGTGATAAGCATACCTAAAAAGGGTCAAGGTCATTGGTAGGGGGTAGCCAAGGTAAAAGTGACATAAGACACTCCAATAGCTTAGAAGAGACTTTGAGAAAGTGAGATGAGCTGAGGATTAATGGGTAGATAAGACTTAATTAAGCATATAGGAAGGTGGGCGTCACATTGTTTTAGGCAGATAACAGCATGTACAAAAGGCTTGAGCCAGGAAAAAGCATGGTGCCTTCAAAAAAGTGAAATTCTGGCCGGGCGCGGTGGCTCAAGCCTGTAATCCCAGCACTTTGGGAGGCCGAGGCGGGTGGATCACGAGGTCAAGAGATCGAGACCATCCTGGTCAACATGGTGAAACCCCGTCTCTACTAAAAATACAAAAAATTAGCTGGGCATGGTGGTGCGTGCATGTAATCCCAGCTACTCAGGAGGCTGGGGCAGGAGAATTGCCTGAACCCAGGAGGCAGAGGTTGCGGTGAGCCGAGATTGCACCATTGCACTCTAGCCTGGGTAACATGAGTGAAACTCCGCCTCAAAAAAAAAAAAAAAAAGTGAAATTCTTCCATATTGGCCAGAATATGGAGAGAAACCAGGGAAGGGACATTTGATCGACACAGCAGCCAGCAGAAGGTGGGCTGTGTAGGACTAATAAGTATATTGTGAATTTAGGGCCTTATCCCAAAGGTAATGGGAAGATGCTGAAAGATTTAAAGTACAATCTGATCAGTTTTGAATTCTTAAAGTATTCCTTTGACTTTTTTATGAAAAAATAGATTGATGGGGAGAAAAAGTAGATTCACAGAAGATAGGCTTTAGCAATTTGCTAATTTGTTGCTACATTTTCTGTTCCTTATATTTGATGCTTTATTTTGCCAAGAAACCCAACTACTGAAACCATACTTGGTAACCAAGAAGTAATATATTAAGAACAGGCCATGTGTGTTGGTGGTGGGGTGAGGAGAGGTCAGGAAAAGCAAGAAGATTGTCTTATTTTACTGTGAAACCTGGGTTCTCTCCAGACTGTCCTTTATTTCTCTTCTTGCTATATTTAGTTTTCTCCTCACATCAGGGCTTGTCAGGTCAGCTTCTCCACTGTGATATTTTGTTAAAGCACCCAGTCAGTTATAGAGCAGCATAATTTTCTTCATGAACTATCAACCTAACTCTTGTGTGATTTTATTATTTTAAGCTTAACAATGAATATGTAAACTGGGGTGAAAAGGTCTGTGTTTTGATAATAAAATAGATGTGGAAAGTTGAGGGCATGCCCTCGTTTTTCTTGATATAAACGTTTCCTTGATTTTACATGTAACATCAATCAAATGAGTTTAGGAAAGTGAAAAAGTTTCAAGAAAGAGATAAAATTCCTCTATCAAAACACTCTATTAATTTTTTTTTTGTTTTACTTTTGTTCCTGCCTGAGCTGCTTGGAATATTAGAGAGAGGCTTATATATTTACATAAGCAGAAAACTCAATCTATGCCAATTTTATGACATAACTGATTATTCAATCACTGTTCCTTTACTTGTTTACATGAAGCAGCACCACTGTAGGCACTGAGATCCTTGTTCTAAGGTGGTTTGCATTCAGAGTGGGTGATAGAAATCGGCAATGATAACAAATAGGCAACTAAAATCAATGTGTAAATGTGGTTCAGGAGCTAAAGACACACAAGAAGCCATTCTATTCAGTCATGGAAGTTGTCCTACAAGAGTGAAAACTCAGGGAGAAGAAATTTTCCTGTGGATGTGTAAAATTCCACCAGGTGTAGCAGTGGAGAAGAGTATTTTAAAGCAGAGGAAATAGCATAGGCAGTACCTGAGGACAGAGAAAGCATGGCCCATTTAAGGGATTAAAAGTAGCATGATGTGAGTGAGATGATTGCGTAGGGGGAGGCAATAACAGAAGTTGAGGTTAGAGAGGTCAGGAGACAGCAGATGATAAAAAACTACGAGCCACACTGAAGAATTTGGGTTCATGGTACTCTGTGGTCAAAGGGGAGGCATGTAAGGTCTTAAACAGAATGCGATAGTGAGATTTGTACTTTGGACAAATCACTATGGCTCAAACAAAAAGGACAGACTGAAGGCAGTTACACTATGAGAGTAATCCAGCCAAGAAATAGTAGCGTACCCTCTATTGGGCAGTGAGAATGAACACATTTAGTTGGCACAAGGTACAATTTAGGAGTAGATTAATAGGACTGGTTGATTGATTTGGATATGAGGGTAGGCTATGAAGAGGAGAGAGTCAAAGATCATGCTCAAGTTTTGAGTTGGGAAATTGGGTGAATAGAAGTGGACTTCGAATGCATAGTGCCAGTGGACATCCAAACTAAGATCTTCAATAGAAAATTATTCCTATGGAGCTTGCAGTCCAAACGAAGGGCGACGGGTGTGGAGATAAGTATATAAGCACATATTGGGGATGGGTCGATAGGGCGGAGGGAAGTATGCTGTCATCAAAGACTCTTTCATTTGCAAATGAAATAAAACCTTCCTAAAACAATCAAGAAAATGTATTGGTTCATGTTATGAAAAAATGCAAAAGTATACTTCAGGCTTCAGACCCACCTGGATTCAGGGACTTAGTGAATTAATCAGGACTGAGTCTTTGTCTACTTTTCACTGAGTTGGTCTCATTTTTTTTTTCTTCTTCTTCTTCTTTTTTTAATTGCATTTTAGGTTTTGGGGTACATTTGAAGAACATGCAATATAGTTGCATAGGTACACACATGGCAGTGTGATTTGCTGCCTTCCTCCGCTTCACCTATATCTGGCATTTCTCCCCAAGCTATCTCTCTCCAACTCCCCACTCTCCACTGTCTCATTTTCTTTGAACCCCAGCAGTACTGTGCTAACGTCGTTCTCACTGCCAACAGAAAGACATAATTCTTCATTGATGGCTGCTACCTACTAAATCCCGTAATAGTTTCATTTGCTCTACTTGACCAGGTTGGAGTCACGTGGACATTTCTAATTCAACTTCTGTGGTAAGATTGAAGGTATGAAAATGTCCCTTGCAGGCATGTAACCTATACATGCATAAGATGAGAGTTGAAAAACTAAAAAAAAAATGGCCAGGAAGGTAATAGGAAATTATGAGGTTTTAAAAAAAAAAAGGCATCAGGACAGCATATTCAAGAAGGAGGAAATATTTATCACAGCTAATGATGGCGCTAGGTTAACTGGGGAAAGAATGTAAAATATTCACTTACTTTAGCAACAAAATAATGATCTGTGACCTTGGCAAAGAAGTCTCAGGATTGTGGTGGGTCAGAAGACAGAATGGAGTGCTACAAATAAAACACTGATGAAGTGGTGGAGGCTGAGGGTATAGACAACTCTTTTGATTGTGAAGATTGAGCACCAGGATGGTGGTTAGATCCACAATTGCAGCTGATGAATACGTGCTGGCTGGACCTGCTTCTGTCCCTCCGAGCACTGCCTCTGCACTCTTGCAATGCAAACCTGGTGCCTAACTGTGAAGCAGAGAAGACCAGCTCTCACTATTCCTCACAATAACAACAGCAAAAGAAGTAGTCAAGACTAAAACAGTTACCACATCAATTTTTAAGAAGGCAGGACAGAGGAATGTGAGCCAGTTTAAGAATGAAAGAATGAAAATAATACGTGACTTAAGTAATGACTTGTGAGGCTTTTTAATGAAGCTGATCCATTTCTAATTTGATGAGCATCACCATCAAATATTCAAGAACTATATTTGGGTCTATTTCTAATTTTCTTGTCTGTGTTGAGGTATAGTGGTTAACTGGGCTTTGAAATTAGAGAAAGTAAGAACTGGATTGCATTTCCTAATTGCTGTTCTTAGAAATATTTTTAAACTTTTTATACCTTAATTTTCTTATTGATAAAGGGTGCTAATAATAGTTAATAATATCTACTTTGTAAACTTTAGGAAATAATATCTATTACATAAACATAATGTAATATAATGAAGGCACTTATTACAGTGCCAATCTCATACAATAAGTGTTTATAATTACTGCTGTTATTACATTTTTATTTAACCCTTTTTAACTGTACATTAACTAACTAATGCATCTAAATGATAATTTTGTTCCACAATAAATAATGTTGTACTATAAAGAAAGGCTAGTGAAATTTTTTCTCCATTTGTGGCATGCAAATTAAATTGTATACTTACATTGCAATATATAATTTGAGCATCATTAATAAAAATGCAAAAGAGGAAAAAAGAAGAAAATTAAAAAGAGGATGCTTGCATAGTTATTAAAATCAGATAATATTGTTTTTATTAAACTAAAACTCAATTCTACAAGTAGTCATGCCATTTATTAAGCATTCATCCATTTTAAGTACTTTCACTAAACCAAAATCCATAATGTCCCTGATTTAGATCCAAGTGAATCGTAGATTTTCACTGGAGCCTGGTCTCAATTTAGTAATTGTCTTCAACGTCTTACTTTAGCCATAATATGGCAAATGAAATATTACTGGCACCTTAATGATAACAACTAGTCTCTTTTTTTCCCATTCACACTGTAATTTTCTTCTAATCTACATCACAAAACTATAGATTATACTCAGCTAAATTATGGTTTGGACTACTAATTAATGGATTTACAACATAGCAGCATGTCACATGAGAATAAATTTTAAATTTAGTGCTTAAAATAAAGTGTCAGGTGTGGTATAATCCCAGCATTTTGGGACACTGAGGTAGGAGAATCACCTGAGGCCAGAAATTTGTGACCAGCTTGGGCAACAAAGCAAAAACTCATCACACACACACACACACACACACACACACACACACACACACACACAGTGGTGGTGCATTTCTAGTCCCATTTACTCAGAAGTCAAGGCAGGAGGATTTCTTGAGCCCAGGAGTTCCAGGCTTGCCATGGCAGTCCAGCCTGGGAGACCGAATGGAACCCTGTATTTACAAACAAAATGAAGTTTAATTAAAATAGAATAAATAATGATCTTGAATATGACCTTCAAATATAGTATACTACTGTCTTTCCATAAGTTCAATACAATTGTTCCTCCAGACTTAGAATAGAGCTGTGTTTCTTTGGTTAAGCACCAGGTGATAGCTGCTTGCATGGAAGGCACTTAAGGACCATGCTGAAAAAAAATATGTACTGTATGTTTACAAATGGAGATTACACTCACTGCAGCAAGATACTCCCACTTAGGCAGTTGAGAACTTAGATAACTGGAGAAACAACAGATTCACGTTTTTCATTTAATGTTCATTCACAGCCATAAACTCGCCCTGAAGACAGAAGACAAAAATCAAATGATGTCTCCTTCTGTCTCCTATACACTTAAAAGTGAATTTAGATTACATAAGCATACCATGTTGCTCCATTGTAATATTGGCTAGATGACATCAGTACACCAAATCCTTTAACATCTATAAACAATCTTTTCACAAACATGTTTGAAAGTTAGACTTAATATTACTAAGAGGTGTTTTAATCCATTAATTAAAACAAACAAACAAAGAGCCCCCCCACCCCCCGCCCAAAGAATTTGGCAGAGCTACTGCCCAAATTGTGTTAGGAACACAACAATGATAGCAAAAGAGAAACCGTGGAGCCAAAATACCCAAACTAGTTATTTTCTGGGGCCTTTTAATACAGCTGTGATACACAGCAGGAATCTGGAAACATCTGCCTCTCTCTGACATGGAGATGGAAGGGGATGGGAAGGAAGGGATGGAACAAAGCAATATGATCATATTGAAGGCACTAATTGGTGCTACCTGTGCTGAAATTCAATTATGTTGGTAATTGAGATAGAAAGGTTTTCTGAGTAGACACAAAAGCAGAATTCCACTACCAACACAACTTTAGACTACATCCAACCTCTGCTTTACACAGTAAACCTGTAAACAAATCTTTTGCTGGCAGCAATTCTAGTTAATCTATGCAGATATATGGCAGGTGAATCAATGTCGCAATGGGCTCTAAGATCAATAATTAAAACTGAAAAATGAGCCAACTGGGTATCATGGCTCATACCTGTAATCCCAGCACTTTGGGATGCCAACGAGGTCATATTGCTTGCACAGGAGTTCAAAACCCTGTCTGTACTAAAAATACAAAAATTAGCCAGGCATGGTAGTGCATGCCTGTAGTTCCAGCTACTTGGGGGCCTGAGACAGGAGAATGTCTTGAACCTGGGATGTTGAAGCTGCATTGAGCCAAGACTGTACCACTGCACTCCAGCCTGGGTGACAAAATGGGATCCTGTCTCAAACTAAATGAATAAGTAAATAAATAAAATTGAAAAAGGAGCATTTTTTTCTTCTTGAGGATGGATGCACTATATGGACATTTATAAATAGACTTATTGGTTTCTATGTAAATAAAAATCAAAAGAGAGTATGTTTTTGAGGCAAAATGGGGGAAATGCATCCCAGCTTTTCCCCAGGCCTACATTGACTTTTGTTCTCTTCATAGGCTCACCATTGTTTTTCTATTATTTAAAATATTTAATACACTGTTGCCAAAATGTGCTTGAGGAAAATGTATAGACTAAGATTCGGAAAAATGAGGAGAAAAGAAAAGAAGAAAGGAAGAAAGGAAAAAAGGTGGTGCAGGGGTTGGTGTCTAAGATGCAATTAAAGTCTATTAAGGAACTGGTGAAAGTTGTAATAAACTGGTAGTGCATTAAAGCCACATGGTTATATTTTAAAGAAAACCACAAATTTCTTAAAATCACAAAAAGATAAGTCTAAAATCATGATAAGCAGTTAATTTTTACTGTGTGTGTTTGGAAACTATGGCACTTATTGAAATAATTACCTGAGAACCTCAACCTGGAGTTTCCTTTACTTTGTGAAATATATGCAACCCTCGTAGCAATATCTGGGGTGTAATAAATTAGTGTTAGATTGTAAAAAGCTCTCAATTTAGAATTCTATTAGTAATTTAGTTAAGTCCTAAATTGCAAGTACATAGATTAATTCATGTATTTCTCAAATCTGATGTTAAGGCTGAATTATGATGAATCAGGTTTTAATTGGGGATTTTGTGAACAGAGAAATAAAGTATTTTCACATAGATGGCGCAAAGAATCTACTCCCAAGGGAGTTTTAAAATTATTCTCATCATTTAATACAAAAAAGCATGATCTCTAGACAATCCATCTTCCCCTTCCCCCCACCTAAAAAAAAGAAAGGGGAAAAAAAAGATACAGAAACATTTAGGAATATTTTTAAGAACTACTCATCCCTAGGAACTTTAGTGAAAATTCTGGGAAACTTAATACAGTGCATTCTTTACTGTTGGTGGCAACATTGTACCTCTTGACACCTTCAAACAAAGTTGTAATCAATAAGAAATAATTGAATATTCAGGCCAGGTATGGTGGCTCACTCCTATAATCCCAGCACTTTGGGAGGCTGAGGCAGGCAGATCAACTGAGGCAGGCAGATAACCTGAGGCCAGGAGTTAGAGACCAGCCTGGCCAACATGGCAAAACCCTGTCTCTACTAAAAATACACACACAAAAAAAATTAGCTGGACATGGTGGCCTGTGCCAGTCATCCTAGCTACTCAGGAGGCTAAGGCATAAGAATTGCTTGAACCTGGGAGGAGGAGGTTGCAGTGAGCCGAGATCGTGCCATTACACTCCAGCCTGGGTGACAGAGCATGACCATTCCAAAACAAAAAATTGAATATTTTTGAGTAACGATTTGTTTGAATAACGTGTATGCGTGTATTCTCTCAATTGATTTGTCTGGTTTTGACCTAATATTACTTTAGCCACCCTCCACCCCAACTGTATAGATAAGGAAACTGTATTTCAGAAAAGTTCAGTTCTTTGGGGAGCTTCCTGTGTATTCTTTTGCTTCTAACTTACTAGCGATAGAGAAAGTAACAAAGAGAAACTATTATTTATTCCTAGATCCTGATTTTGAGTTTCATCTTATTTGCAGAGAGCAAATGTTTTCTTCCTTTTCCTAAGTTCCTCCCTCAGTCCTTTCTCTCTTTGTCCACTAGCCTCTTTCTATAGGAGGAAGAGGAAGAGGAAGACAAGAAGAAGAAAAGGTACCCATTGATGAAAGTTAAAAAAGGGCCCCAGGCCTTGCTTGCTAGGCCCAGACCCCACCTGGCTTTTCGAGATCTTCCTCTCCCTAGGCCTCCCTGATTCTGTTCTGCTCCTGGCGCTACAGAGGCAGGTTGGGGTTTCCCGTGTGGTCAGTAGGGCTATAGTTAAGCTCTGAAAATCTACAGGTGGTTTCTAGGCTTAGATTTAAGAGTGGAAGCAGCAGAAGCATATTTTTTTCCCCATTTATTTATTTTATTGCATTTTAGGTTTTGGGGTACATGGGAAGAACATGCAAAATTGTTGCATAGGTACACGCATGGCAGTGTGATTTGCTGCCTTCCTCCCCATCACCTACATCTGGCATTTCTCCCCAGCTCCCCACCCCCCACCATCCCCCCCTTATTTCCCCCCAACAGACCCCTGTGTAGTGCTCCCCTCCCTGTGTCCATGTGTTCTCATTGTTCAACACCCGCTTATGAGCGAGAATATGTGGTGTTTGATCTTCTGCTCTTCTGTCAGTTTGCTGAGAATGATGGTTTCCAGGTTCATCCATGTCCCTACAAAGGACACAAACTCATCGTTTTTGATGGCTGCATAATATTCCATGGTGTATATGTGCCACATTTTCCCTGTCCAGTCTATCGTCGATGGGCATTTGGGTTGGTTCCAGGTCTTTGCTATTGTAAGCAGTGCTGCAATGAACATTCGTGTGCACGTGTCCTTATAGTAGAACGATTTGTAATCCTTTGGATATATACCCAGTAATGGGATTGCTGGGTCAAATGGAATTTCTATTTCTATGTCCTTGAGGAATCGCCACACTGTCTTCCACAATGGTTGAACTAATTTACACTCCCACCAACAGTGCAAAAGTGTTCATATTTCTCCACATCCTCTCCAGCATCTGTTGTCTCCAGATTTTTTAATGATCGCCATTCTAACGGGCGTGAGATGGTATCTCAATGTTGTTTTGATTTGCATTTCTCTGATGACCAGTGATGATGAGCATTTTTTCATATGTTTGTTGGCCTCATGTATGTCTTCTTTTGTAAAGTGTCTGTTCATATCCTTTGCCCACTTTTGAATGGGCTTGTTAGTTTTTTTCTTGTAAATCTGTTTTAGTTCTTTGTAAATTCTGGATATCAGCCCTTTGTCAGATGGGTGAACTGCAAAAATTTTTTCCCATTCTGTTGGTTGCCGATTCACTCTAATGACTGTTTCTTTTGCTGTGCAGAAGCTGTGGAGTTTGATTAGGTCCCATTTGTCTATTTTGGCTTTTGTTGCCAATGCTTTTGGTGTTTTGGTCATGAAGTCCTTGCCTACACCTATGTCCTGAATGGTTTTGCCTAGATTTTCTTCTAGGGTTTTTATGGTGTTAGGTCTTATGTTTAAGTCTTTAATCCATCCGGAGTGTATTTTAGTGTAAGGTGTCAGGAAGGGGTCCAGTTTCTGCTTTCTGCACATGGCTAGCCAGCTTTCCCAACACCATTTATTGAACAGGGAATCCTTTCCCCATTGCTTGTTTTTGTCTGGTTTGTCAAAGATCAGATGGTTGTAGATATGTTGTGTTGCCTCCGAGACCTCTGTTCTGTTCCATTGGTCTATATCTCTGTTTTGGTACCAGTACCATGCTGTTTTGATTACTGTAGCCTTGTAGTATAGTGTGAAGTCCGGTAGTGTGATGCCTCCCACTTTGTTCTTTTTGCTTAGAATTGACTTGGCTATGCAGGCTGTCTTTTGGTTCCATATGAAGTTTAAGGTGGTTTTTTCCAGTTCTGCGAAGAAGGTCATTGGTAGCTTGATGGGGATAGCATTGAATCTGTAAATTACTTTGGGCAGTATGGCCATTTTCACGATATTGATTCTTCCTAACCATGAACATGGAATGTTTCTCCATCTGTTTGTGTCCTCTCTTATTTCGTTGAGCAGTGGCTTGTAGTTCTCCTTGAAGAGGTCCTTTACGTTCCTTGTTAGTTGTATTCCTAGGTATTTTATTCTCTTTGTGGCAATTGTGAATGGAAGTTTGTTCTTGATTTGGCTCTCTTTAAGTCTGTTATTGGTGTATAGGAATGCATGTGATTTTTTCACATTGATTTTATATCCTGAGACTTTGCTGAACTTGCTTATCAGTTTCAGGAGATTTGAGGCTGAGACGATAGGGTCTTCTAGATATACAATCATGTCGTCTGCAAATAGAGACAATTTGACTTCCTCCTTTCTTATTTGAATGCCCTTTATTTCTTTTTCTTGCCTGATTGCTCTGGCTAGAACTTCCAGTACTATATTGAATAGCAGTGGTGAGAGAGGGCATCCTTGTCTGGTGCCACATTTCAAGGGGAATGCACAGAAGCATATTTTAACCCACCTGTTTGCATTGTGCTTGCCAGTCTAACATTATAGAGTTGCTCATTTATCTCTGGCTCCTGGTTCAGAATCCAGAAGGAGTGCTGACTTTTCCAAAATCTCAGCATGCTCCTTTTATTGTCACTGTTGATACTCAGAAAACAGAAAATTTGATCCCCAAAAGAGAATATGCTAATAAACTTTAGTCCACTTGAAAAAATCTAATATAAATTTAAGAAACTAAAAATGTATGTAATTTTTAAAATTTTCTTCCATGACTGCAATAACGAAAATGAAAAAACTTCCAGGTCTTGCTTTTGGAGACATATCAATCAAAGGAAGTAATACAAAACAAGATAATTTTGTAAATTTTGCAGCCTGACAGTATTGCTTTTAAAACCACAAATCTTTGGCATGTCATGGTTTAATGTCTTTCAAAATGTCTAATTGCTAGCTCATAGACGAGAATCTACTTGGAATCCAAAGCTTCCATCTGGTAGCTGATGGTTTCAATGTGACTTTACTAATATTAAATTTTAATTTAAAATGAGTATTTTAAATTAAAATTTGAAGATATTTTTCCCTTTTTCTGAAGGTTGTATTGTGTTTATATCTGCAAATCACCCAATTCCAGATTCCTCCTTCTAGATCATTTCCCCTTGCTCAGACATTCTCACTGCATCCTCTACTTTTCCTTTCTAGCTGTTATTGTAGCAAAAGTTAAGAAGTTATTGGCCGGGCACTGTGGCTCAGGCCTGTAATCCCAGCAGTTTGGGATGCCGAGGTGGGTGGATCACAAGGTCAGGAGGTCAGGATATCGAGACCTCCCTGGCCAACATGGTGAAACCCTGTCTCTACTAAAAATACAAAAATTAGCTAGGCATGGTGGCACATGCCTGTAATCCTAGCCGCTTGAAGGCTGAGGCAGGAAAATCACTTTAACCTGGGAGGCGGAGGTTGCAGTGAGCCAAGATCACACCACACTCTACTCCAACCTGGCGAAAGAGCTAGACTCCGTCTCAAAAAAAAAAAAAAAAAAAAAAAAGTTATTGGTACAATTGTGGCTGATGGACTGCATCTTTCAGTAGACTGCAGGCCCCATGAACAGAAGGATCACATCTGTTTCTTCATCATCATACTTTTGCTGTCCAGCATATAGTCCAATACCTGACAAATAAACTTCAAGAAAAACATCACATTTTTAAGGCATACACAGATATTAGAGCCAGCTATATTTAGGACAGATATTAAAGAGATTTGCAAGAATATACATATTGCCCAATTCTTCCCAATGGTATTTTTATTTTTGTTTTAGAAAGCATATTTCTCATAGTAATAGGTTAATTATGGCAACCAGAGAAAATGCAAGTAAAGCTTGTAGCACAGTACCTAGAAAATAGTTTGTGCTCAATAAATGTTACTAATTAGCATCACCATTAACAAAATTATTACTGTATGTCCACTGTATTCTTGACACATATATAAAAACCTATTAAAAGTAATATCAAAAGCTACTTGTATTTCTAGTATAACCTACAGCCCTTCTCTCTCATGCTATACCCCAGCCACAGAAAATGATTTGAGATTCCTCCAGAACACCAAGCCCATCTAAGCTCCTTTTCTTTTCACATGACATTTGTTAGCTTAGAAGGCTCTTCTCTTCCTAGTCTGCTAAGTACACTCAGTTCTTACTCCAAAGCTTCCATATCACAGGTAATTTATTTTATGGCACTTTGTACATAGTCTTTTCAGTGTTTTTTACTTTATATTTTGTCTTACTGATTTATACCCTTCTAAGCTACTAGAGTAGTGTCCAGCATATCATTGGCACTCAAGAAACGCTGTGTGAGAATGTGTGACTCTATTGAGCAGCTCAGGCTTGCTTTAACATAATATGGATTTTCATGCAGTGCTTTAAAATTGTTTCAATTTTCATTTTCAAGATAGCAAGGCTTTATTTACTAAGAATGGTTACCGATATTGCCAAATATATTCATTCTATTTTCTGTCAAAATTTATCAGATGCCGATGTGCCACTAAATGTTTATGTTTTCCAACACTTGCTGGCAAGACTGGCTTTTTCAAAGGCTAGAAATAAGTCTTTTTGTAAGTGCCCATGAAACATAAAAAACTTAACTGGGGATGCTGTTCTCTGAGGCTGTCCAGGGGTAAGAGGTCCTTTGGCAGAAAACCCTGTTAACTCTTAGCCTGTACTCTTAGTGAAGGTCATAGTCTTTAGGGATCTGTCCTGTCTGCCCAGATGAGCAGGGGGCTGGCTTTGGTGGAGTATGGTAGAGAGGAGAAAACATCAGGAAGAATTGAATGGTACATGTAATTGTATTTCTTTCTTAGCAACAATGAATTCTTTAATAATAATCCAGTTTCACTGAGTCTTTTCTAGGCATGAGAGTTGGAGTAATTGAAAGTTGCAAAGTTGCTAAGTGCCAAAACTTAGAATATGGTGTATTTGCCGGGCTTCCTACAATAAATGTCTTAATTCTCTTCCTGGTAATGTCCAATTAGAAATGATATTGGGGTGGGACTATGGTTACCAATTAAGCAATGTTCATCATCCAACTTTCCCGGTTTATCCAGAACTGAAAGGTTTCCTGGGATGTGGTACAGTCAGTGCTAAAATTGGGAAAGTCCTGAACAAATCAGGATAAGCTGGTCTTTTTAGCTAATCCATACATGGCATATTTAAAGAGCTTCAGCAACCAGAAGTATACCATCATGTTTGTCCTAACATCAGCTGAGTTCCATCACTGAAGTAGAGTAAATAAGAAACTGTTTTGAGTTGTGTTTTGCTGTACAACATCTAATTTATTTATCCTTTGCTTCTGGGGGAAAGGTAGAGCATGATGCTTGGTGACCTTGATCCATAATGCTTGGTGATCTTGGTGGCCTTATACTTGATCCTTGACCATAATTCTTGGTGACCTTGATCCTGAGGCCAAAATGCCTGAGTACAAATCCCAGCACTACCATGTATTTGTTTAGTAACCTTGGAAAATTAATTTACCCTCTCTATGCTTCAATTTTCTCATGTGTAGTTTTTAATTCTAGAACGTATCTAATTGGCTTGTTACTGAGGATTAAATTAGGAAACACATAAGATCCTTAAAACATGTTTACTACTGTTATTGTTGTCACTGTAACTACTCTTACTACTATTTATTAGTTGTTCAATTCTTCAGCTTCTTTATCCACAAAATGGAAATAGTATCTCATAAAGTTGATGTGAGGATTACAAAAGAAGACATAATATGTGTAAAGCACTTAACTCAGTGACTAGCAAAAAGTAAGCTTGCAAGTTTTACTCAGTGTCATTATTACTCTTATTGTTAAAAGGGTCAGTATTTTTATTATTAATTTGTTTGCTTTATTCTAGTTCCAAGGCATAAAATCACACTCATGGTTACAAGCACATGCTTTCAATTCTTAGAAAGCTTTTAGCTTCCCAATGTAATGTTTCCTATGGTTTTTACTTCATATTGCAGCCCTGGCACTCAAAAGTTTATCTCACAGTGCCAACCTTCTCAGGTAGTAATAGAACTGGGACAAGTCATCTGCCTTTCTCCAGATGATTTGGCCATCAACAGAGGGCAGATACATGGACCACCGACAGTGACAATAGACCACTGCTTTATTTCTAGTGTGGTTGACAAGGCCTCTCACAAAACTTTCAGCCAAGTGACTGAAGTAGATAATTCTCATGTTTGTTTTTTCTTTTCTTTCCTTCTTTTTTTGCCACTCTTTCTAAAATTCTTAGTTCCTGTAATTCAGGAACTGCTTAGCCTTTCTTTTCCCCATAAACCTTAAAAGATATATTAGAATAGCACTACACACAATAAAATATTTGTTAGAAAAACTGAAAGCCATTTTATAAAGCAAACATTCCTGATTATTAACCAATGCAAGTGTCATTTGAGTTGAGGAAGTTAGAAAGGTAGGAAAGAGCAGGGAGGAAGAAATTGCAAACCAATTGACAGAGCTTACCTCAACCCTTGAGACTCCTAGAAAATCATTATCAAGCACACATTTCAGGCTTATAATGTGACTATCGATTCTTTATGTCTCAATATGCCACTACAGGTCATAAGCATTGTAGCTCTGAGGAAAAAAAAATACCAATTGGATTGGTTTAAATATTTAAGTTTTAATACCAGAGCTTACATAAATACAAATCAATCTTATAATAACATGTGATGCAATCAGTCCTATGAACAAGGTAAGCATACTCAACCTTTAAAGTCTCCTTAAGGACCTGACATTGAGTAAGGAATGTCTGTCCTCCTGTGAGCTCATTGTGGGATACAAAGGGCTTAGAAGTAGCTCTGTTTGTAAGAAATTATGCAAACTCACTGAAGAGAGATATTAGAAACTTTCAAGTGGCCTAAACCCTGGCTCTTACAAATATGCTTAGATGCTCAGCTCATTCACATCCTATGGTGGGATTTGGAGGGTTCTGCACCTAACTAAGAAGTGCAGTCAGTAAAGCAATAAGATTAGTTTTATTCCATTTCTATAATTCAGTTCTGTTCAGAGCAGCAAAAAGCGTCCTGAAAGGTTTAGGCTTCCAGTTAAAGAGAGGATTTTCAGCTTGGCTGTCCTATAGCTTGTGATGTGATAGGGGAAAATTATAATGAGCATGGTCAGTAAGTTAGGAGAAAACCAACATCCAACAGTGGAAGAGATGCTAGGCAAATAATTGTGCACAGGTACACTTTCACACAGGGACAGCATCAGGGTTTATGAGTGCCATAAAAGATAAATAAGGGTTTCAAGATTTGAGAGAGTAGATAAACCTATTGTCTGAGTGAGAAGTGAATATGCTTTAGGAATTTCTTAAAGTATTTTGATGATAGTAATTTTATGAACAAAAGTTAATTTCTACAATTCATGATGAGTTCAGAGTCACTATTTTTCAGATCGTGTTCAGAGAATCAGTAGCAAAATAGATACACACAGTAAACAAGCAAACAGAAAACATGGGTTTTTCTCTCTGGGGAGCTATGGGGCATTTTCTAAGAGAAAGGCTACTGTTAAGCCCTTTGACCTTACCTGGAATTCATGCAAGGACAGGTTGAGTAGTGCTGCCCCAACACCTCATCCATATGTCCCTTTCCAGTGTGCACGCACTTACTTTCCTTTTGGTTTTGCTCAAGCCTTATAAGGATGAACCATCACAGAACTTATGCTATTTTACAATAGCCCAGTTTGTTCTGCATATCAAGAGAATTTCTCAAGAGCTTGCTGTTGCTATTATTCACTAGATTTAATTGTTTATAGAATTTTTCTAAGATCTTCAGACTAGTTTGTTTGTTTAATAGTATAGTTGACCCTGTTTTATGTCACTCCCTGATATGCTTTGGCTGTGTCTGCACCCAAATCTCATCTTGAATTGTAGTTCCATAATCCCCACATGTCATGGGAGGCAACTGGTGGGTGGTAATTTAATCATGTGGGAGGTTACCCTTATCCTGTTCTTGTGATAGTGAGTTCTCATGAGATCTGATGGTTTTATAAGGGACTTTCCTTCTTTGCTCAACACATCTTCCTGTCACCATGTGAAGAAGGACATGTTTGCTTTTCCTTCCGCCATGATTTTCATTTTCCTGAGGGCTCCCCAGCCATGCTGAGCTGTAAGTCAATTAAACTTTTCTTTATAAATTACCCAGTCTTGGGTATGTCTTTATTAACAGCATGAGAATGGACTAATAGACTCCCCCAACCAGTGGGATAAATCAGGTGTGAAAATATGACCAATAAAGAAATCTGACCAATAGCAATATCATCATTAAGTCATAGTTATTACTTATTACATGTTTTGGGAATACATTTACTATCTAGTGTTCAATAAATTGGTTAACATTTACTGTTCTTACCATATTCTCAGGCAATAGTAGTAGCTAATTATATGTCGCTTTTCTCAATTACTGGGCAATTATTACCTATAATATCTGTAATAGTCATTTGACCAAAAGTCATGCGTTATACATAATGTTTTTAATTTCCTCCCATGAGCCAGGTATTATGCTAAATGGTTGATGTACACCACTCCTAATCTCCAAAATCTCTTATTAGTAGGAAATATTACCTGAATCTTATAATGAGACACTGAGACACTGGATGACATGTCTAAAGCCACAGACCTAGAAAGTAGGAGAGGGCTTTTCTAAACTGAGACTCTTTGACTCCACAGCTCAGCTTTTTTCTTTTTTTAATGGACCACATGTTTAGGGGTTGCTCGACAAGCCTTATTGAAAAGTCTTCAGTCAGGAAATTTCACTGGCTAGTATGGTGTTCCCATGGTTTCAAAATATTGTTAATTGACTTTTGATTAAATAAAAATCTTAAGCCAGGCACAGTGGCTCACTGTGATTACTGCTTGTAATCCCAGCAGTTTTGGAGGCTGAGGTGAGAGGATTGCTTGACCCCAGGAGTTCTAGAACAACCAGGACAACATAGTAAGAGTTCATGTCTATAATAACTAGAAAAATTAGCTGGCTGTGGTGGCACATGCCTGTAGTCCCATCTACTCTGGAGGCTGATACAGAAGGGTCGATTGAGCCCAGGTAGTGGAGACTGCAGTGAGCCATGACTGTGCCACTATACTCCAGCCTGGGTGACAGAGCAAGACCTTGTCTCAAAAAAACAAATACATAAAAATAAAAACAAAAATTAAGGTCATTTTAGGTGATTCCTCAGCAAGGATATGGGATGAACAAAGAAAGGAACTAGAAGAAAAGCCACAAGAAAGGAGATGATAAGGGAATAATAGCTACATGTAGAGGAAGAGGAAGACCTGCAGACAGGTAATCACTGTGACTGTGGAATTTGAAACTTGCCCCAAGTTGGGAATATTTTCCAAGGAAAATTCAAGCATTCATGCAGTAAACTGGATTCTTTCTTCCTCCTGCTGCCCCTCCTTCCCTCCCTTCTTCATGTCCTCCATCTGTTCATCCCTCTCTGTCTCCCTTCTTTCCACATAAATTAATTACTGATATGCACAGCTCTATGTTAGATGCTAGGACTACAATGATGAATACAGGAAGAAACATATGTAAGGAAATAAGTTAAAATACGATTAATTTTCTACCAATTTCTAGAAGAGCAAAGGTTGAAAATTGGCAAAGCAAATTACATATATATATAATACACAACATTTTAATTACATATATTGCAAATATGCAAATATACATACACAGTATTTGCCTTAGGAAAGAAATTTTCTTAAGGGCATGGACCATGAGCATTTACCTTTTTAATCATTCACTCATTTCAGCTTATCCCTGTGTACGCTGGTAATCCCCAGTAAATATCTAAATTACTTTCTTTGGTGAGTGCACCTGCTGACAATTTCTTATTATCTTCAACTTTATTTTATGTATAAGTTTTAAACTTTTTATTTGCATTGAAAATTGTACTCCAGATCTCTTTAAATCACTGCAATACTTGTATAATGTCTACTGTTTCACAATTGTCAAAATGTTATCACATATTCATCTCTTTCCCTTTTCTTTGAGACAATCTGGGTAAATTTTTTTAAGCTTTTTTATTTTCAGGTGATTTGAGTAGACAAGGGTCAAAGAAAGCTCCATGACTTCCCCATGGTCACTCCCCTAGGAGAGGTCAATCCAAATGCTGGGCTTCTGAACCCAGAGCCCATCACATTATATTGAATCTCTGAAAAAAAAAATTTTCTTGTGAGAAACTCACCTCTCATAAGCCTAAATTAAGAAACGTTTTCTTTCATTCCAACATAGCACAGTGTGAGCTTTACAGAGAGTCAGACCTTGAACTACTACTCACTGATTTTGATTCTTCAGTGAAGTTAAAATTAAATTTTCTAAGTGTCAGAGTCCTAATATTATAAAGAGTTAATAACTACAATGGAGGAGTTGTTACATGGATAATAAGAAATCACATGAGAGACTGAGTCAAACTTCCCCAACCAGGAAAAGTGTTATTATTATAGGAACAGCACTCCATATGAGTCAGGTCAACGCAGAGAAGGGAGATCAGTGTATATTTAATCTGTCTATGTAGGCATCAAAAGAGGGATAAAAATTAAATTGGCTGATAGAGAAGATGAACTTTAAATTAGCCAAAAAGAGAATTCCAGACAGAGGGGCAGAACAAGCAACGCCAGAAAAGAGAATGGTGAAAGTTGGAGTAAGATGAGATCGCCAATCTGACCAGGAAAGATTCGTGTGGGAGAATCATGAGAAACAAGGCAAAATGGTGAAAGAAAAACAACCGAAGGGGGTTTGGACTCCAGGTTGAGAAAATGTGACTTTTGCAGTGCCTCTTTACCAATTTTTAAAGCATGGGGGATAGCATAATGGAAGTGAAGGTTTTGGAAGGGAACTCTAAAACTTAGCATATATTAGATGAGAAGAGTTTGGAACAGGAATCAGGATCAACAGGGCATGGGTTTTGCAATTGCTAAAACAAATATAAAATGATTATCTTAGCCCAGTAAGGAGGAGACAGAACATCTCCTGATGTGTCTCCTCAGATGTCCCAAAGGCATTTCAAAATCAACATTTCCGTAAGTGCCTCAAATTTAACTTCCATCCTCAATTCTCTCTGTGTGTCCCATCAACTATTTTGTCACCCAAATCTAGGAATTATCCTTAGTCCTATTTTATTACTCATTCAACCATTAAATCACAAAATTCAAGTCAATGCTACTTGGTAAGTATCCTTTCTTTCAATCTCAAGTCACTACAAATATCCATTGAGCATCTATTCTGAAGTAGGCACTGTGGAAGACTCCGGGATACAGTGGTGGACAGGTGGCTTTACAGGATAGCACAGAAGACTGGCCCGGAGCAAATGTTATGCATTTGTAGCTAAAGAGAAGTACAAGCCCTATTTTTGTCTCAAAAGGCTGTGAATCCGGATCTGAAGGTGTTGGGGGGGGTCTATGAAGGCTTTCCTGGAGAAGTGATATTAAAACTAAAACCTGCAGGATGAAAATGAGTTAAGTGATAGAGGAGAAGAAAAAAAATTTCAGGAAGGAAGAATATAATCTACAATGGTTCTGAGTCAGGAAAGGACACAGTATGTGTGAAGAAAACAGAAATTTCCAAGAAACCAAGAAGTGAGCAGTGTACATCTATACGGTCTTTTGCTGCACTACCAAAATTGTTTAAATGTTTTGTTTTTCTTCTGCCTTGGACTACTAGCATCAGTTTTTCACTTTGCTGCCAGAGAGACTTTCCAAAATGCAAACCTCATTATGCCACAAAATCCACAATGATTTCCCACTACCTACACAGTGAAGGTCAAATTCCCACAGGAGATCCTTCCATTTCCTTCTGAGTGTCTTCCACCTACTCCAACACTTAGTGACAATGATGCCATTTATGGCTCTTCCAAAGAGTAAAGCCTGCTCACCGACTTATGTCTTTGCCAGCTGCTATTTTCTTCATTTGGAATGACTTTGTCTGCCTGGAAAACTCCCATTCATCATTTAATGGGACTCATATTCTATATTCTCTAAATCAGGGGCCAGCAAACTACAGCGCATGAGACAAATCCAACTCTCTGCCTATATGACCTGTGAACTAAAAATCATTTACCTTTAATAGAGGTTGAAATCAAATCAAAAGAAGAATATTTTGTGATATGTAAAAATTAAAACACATTTAAAATTTCAACACATTTAAATGGAGTATTTTTAGAACACACCCATAGTCATTTGTTTACATATTGCCTACGGCTGCTTTTGCACTACAATGGCAAACCTAAACAACAGAGACCACTCAACCTTCAAAACTAAAATATTTACTACCTGTTTTTCTACAATAAAAGGTTGCTGACCTCTGCTCAAATGCAATCACTCCAATGTCCTCTGTATAGTCCCCCTCCCCTGGAAAAATATTCCTGGAGCAAAACACTTACCTTGACTGTCATCCAAAGCACATAATAAAAAAATTATTTTAGAAATTTCAGTATATAACTCGACTTCGCCTTAATTTCCTCACCTGTGTAATGGAGGCAATAAAAGTATCTATCTCATAGGTGCCCTGTGAGGATCCAAGTAGTTAATAAAGTGTTTAGAATAGTGCCTGGCATGTGAAAAGTGTTCACTAAGTCAACTGTATTAACATTTTTCCTCTAATAGATCTTGTATATTCATCTACTATTTCCCTACACTGTATTTCAGTTCTTTTCCCCTTATGAGTTAACTGTGATTTTTCTTTTGACTTGTGCAAGGTGATTCCTTAATAAATATCTACTGAATAAACAAATGAATGAAAATGAAGGTGAGAATGAAAGTGGGTGGGTTGTGTTGGACACGATACTGCCATTTAATTTTCACATTTCAAATTTTGTGCTATTTCATTTTATGACTTTTAGCTGAATTTTTTAAATGTAATGAAGCCAGGAGTTATTTTCACTCAAACAACAGAAAATGTAAGATACTTTTGACCAAACTGGAGGGGCTACATTAAAGTCTCACAAGCTTCAGTATGTAATTCTAAACTTTTGTTGACTTGAGGATCATTTCCTGACTTTTACTGGAACCATTCTGGGCAGTATATTCACACTTCCTGATGGCTTTGTGAGCTTCTGCTCCAACTTCTCTTTTCATGTCCTCTTTTTTTGCCATTGACTTATATGTCTCCTGCACATGAGGTTGCATTTAACTTGGCTCAAAAGCAAGGATAGATATTATCACAAAGTAAGAGATTATAAAGTACTCCAACCTCAAAACACAGTCCACAGAATATGTAGGGAATAGTTTTTTTTCTTATGTTAATACAATAGCGGTCTCAGCTTTAATATATGATGCATCTATTGAGATCTAGACCAGGTTGGTCATTTTCACTGAAATGCTGAGATGTATTTCAAATCTGTTTCCATGAAGAATTTTCAAAGCCCTCAGGAGTTAATCCTTCTTGAAAAGAAAAAGAGTCTGGGAAACAAGTTTAAGGAAGTAGCAGAGTTTTGGTGACCAGAGAAGAGAGGCGACATTGAAGACAGCAGGGAATTTTCCCTTTCTGTGTTTTTGTTTGTTTGAGACAGGGTCTCACTCTGATGTCCAGACTGGAGTGCGGTACCATGATCATAGCTCATTGTAGCCTCAAATTTCTGGGGTCAAGTGATCTTCCTGCCTCAGCCTCCCAAGTAGCTGGGACCACAGGCATGCACCACCATGCCCAGCTATTTTTTTAATATTTGTAGAGATGGAGTCTTGTTATGTTGCCCAGGCTGGTCTTGAACTCCTGGACTCAAGTTATCCTCCAATCTAGGCCTCCCAAAGTGCTCGGATTATAAACATGAGCCACTGTACCCAAGCTGCCCTTTCCCATTGTCTGTCAGACTAGTCCCCTAGGATTCACCTTTTCTTCAAATGTGAATGTTAAATGTGAAAGGGCAATTTCTCAGAATGTTGGTATGATGTAGAGTCATAAATGACACTGCTTTAGGTCCTCTTCAAGAAAGTGCATTCATGGAAAGAAAGAAAAAAAGAAAGAAAGCAAGAAAGCAAGGAAGGAAGGAAGGAGAAAGAAAGAAAAGAGGAAGGAATGAGAAAAGAAAAAAGGAAAGGGAAGAAAAGAAAAAAATAAAAAAGAAAAGAAAAGGCACATCTGAACTTGAGAGGTCAAAAGTGTCTTAGAGAATGGACTAGCTAACCTGAGACCTTAATGAAGGAGTCAATGGTGAGGTGCAGGAACATCTACTACAAAGGCTTGGTTATAATGAATATTATGGCCCGTTTGGAAAACTGTAACTCGCTTAATTCTGACCACAACTCTATGAAGTGGATACAATTATTATCTCCATTTAAAATGAGAAACTTAGTTATAGAGAGGTTAAGTAACTTGCTTTATGTTACACGGCTAAAAAAGTAGCAAATCTAGGATTCAAACTCAGTCTGGCTTCTACATCTGTGATCTTAACCTCCACTTTATAATATTCCTTAATAGACACCTTTAAGTAAGCAATACTGTATAAAATACATTATACGTATTGTTTGCTTTAAATATGTGCCAGTTATCTCTTGCTTCATACCAAAATTGGTGACTTAAATCAATAAAGGTAATTTATTTCTCTCATGAGTCTGCAATTTGGGCTGAGTCCTACCATACCCAATGTCAATTAAATTGAGGTGTGCAGGGTCTGCTTTTAGGATGGGCCACTAGGCTGGGCGTGGTGGCTCATGCCTGTAATCCCAGCACTTTGGGAGGCCGAGGCAGACGGATCACGAGGCAAAGAGTTTGAGATCAGCCTGGCCAACCTAGTGAAACCCCATCTCTACTAAAAATGCAAAATATTAGCCAGGCATGGTAGCAGAGCCTGTGATCCCAGCTACTGAGGAGGCTGAGGTAGGAGAATCACTTGAACCCAAGAGGTGTAGGTTGCAGCAACTCAGGTGACAGAGCGAGACTCCAGCTCAAAAAAAAAAATGGGTCACTCACATGCTGGGGAGTTATTAGTTATTACTGAGCCAGGGTGACTTTTTCTAGGCCTCTGGGCCTGTGATGGCAGAGGCAGCTATGAATGTTTCTGACATAACTTTAGACATTTTCTCCATTGTCTTGGTGGTTAACGTTCAGCTTCTTGTTACTTATGCAAATGTCTGCGGCCGACTTCAATTTTTCCCCAGAAAACAGGTTTTTCTTTTCGATCACATCGTCAGGCTGCAATTTTTGTGCAAGCCTTTATGCTTTGCTTCCTCTTAAATGTTTTTTGCCACTTAGAAATTTTTTCTGCCAGATACCATAAATCATCTTCCTCAGGTTCAAATTTCCACAAATCTCTAGGGCAGCAGGGAAAGATGCCAGTCTCTTTGCTAAAGCATAGCAAGAGTGACCTTTACTATAGTTCCTAACAAGTTTCACATCTCCATCTGACACCACCTCACCTGGACTTCATTGTCCATATTACTATTAGCATTTTGGTCAAAGCCATTCAACAAGTCTCTAGGAGATTGCGATCTTTCCCACTTGTTTCTATCTTCTTTTGAGCTGTCTAAACTGTTCCAACCTCTGCCTATTACCCAGTTCCAAAACTGCTTCCACATTTTTGGGTATCTTTACAGCAGTGTCCCACTCTCTGAGGTAACAATTTACAGTATTAGTTCCTTCTCATGCTGCTAGGACAAAATTCTGGAGACTGGGTAATTTATAAAGGAAAGGGTTTAATTGAACCACAGTTCTGCAGAGCTGGGAGGCCTCAGGAAACTTAGAATCATGGTGGAAGGGGAAGCAAACATGTCCTTCACATGGCAGCAGGAAGGAGAAGAATAAGAGCCGAACAAAGGTCAAAGTTCCTTATAAAACCATCAAATCTTCTGACAATTTATTATTATGAGAATAGCATGGCAGCATGGGGGAAACTGCCCCTAGGATTCTATTACCTCCCACCAGCTGCCTCCCACCACACATGGGGATTATGGCACTGCAATTCAAGATGAGATTTGAGTGGGGAACGCAGACATAGCCAAACTGTACCAATGGTGGTAGTTTCTAATGGTTTAGCACCATTCCCCCAGTGCCGTCACATGATTGAATTCTCATAATATCTGGTTGTTAAAACTGTGTAACACTTCTCCATCTCTCTCTGTTTCTCCTGCTCAACCATGGTAAAACCTGCTTGCTTACCCAGTGCCTTCTGCCATGATTGTAAGTTTCCTAAGGCCTCCCTAGCCGTGCTACCTCTACAACTTGTTGAAATGTGAGTCAATTAAACCTCTTCATAAATTACCCAGTATCAAGGATGTCTTTATAGCAGTGCGAGAACAAACTAATACAGAAAATTGGTACGAGAGTGAGGTATTGCTATAAAGATACATGAAAATGTAGATGCGACTTTGGAACTGGGTAATAGGCAGAGTTTGGAACAGTTTGGAGGGCTCAGAAGACAGGAAGATATGGGAAGGGTTGGAGCTTCCTAGAGACTTGCTGAATGGTTGTGACCAAAATGCTAATAGTGATATGGAAAATGAAGTCCAAGCTGAGGTGGTCTCCATGGAGATGAGAAACTTATTGGGAACTGGAGTAAAAGTTACTCTTGCTATACTTTAGCAAAGAAACTGGCAGCATTTCACCTCTGCTCTAGAGATCTGTGGAACTTTGAACTTGAGAAAGATGGTTTACAGTATCTGGCAAAAGGAATTTCTAAGGAGCAGTATTCAAGATGTGGCCTGACTGATTCTAAAGGCCTATGCTCATTTGCATAAAGAAAGAAATGATCTGAAATGTAAACATATTTAAAAAGGAAGCAGAGCATAAAAGTTTAAAATATTTGCAACCTGATCATGCAGTACAAAAGAGAAACCTATTTTGTTGGGGAGAAATTCAAGGCTGCAGAAATTTGCGTAAGTAAAGAAGAGCCGAATATTACTATCCAAGATAATGGAGAAAATGTCTCCAAGGCATTTCAGCTACCTTCACAGCAGCCCTTCCCATCATAGGCCCAGAGGCCTAGGAGGGAAAAATGATTTTGTGGGTCCCCACTGCTCTGTGCAGCCTTGGGACATGACACCCTGTATCCCAGCTACTCCAGTTCCAACCATGGCTAAAAGGAGCCAAGATACAGCTCAGGCCACTGCTTCAGAGGTTGCAAGCCTCAAGTCTTGGCAGCTTCCACATGGTGTTAGGCTTGAAGGTGTGCAGAAGACAAGAGTTAAGCTTTGGGAACCTCCACATAGATTTCAGAGGATTTATGGAAATGCCTGGATGTCTAGGCAGAAGTCTGCTGCAGAGGCCCAGCCCTTATGAAGAACCTCTACTAATGTGGATGGGCAGTGTGGGGTTGGAGCCCCTACACAAGATCCCCACTAGGGCACTGTCTAGTGGAGCTGTGAGTAGAGGACCATCATCCTCCAGCTCCCAGAATGGTAGATCCACTGACAGCTTTCACTGTGCACCTGGAAAAGCCACTGTCAGTCAACACCAGCCTGTGAAAGCAGCTGAAGGGGCTGCACCATGCAGAGTTACAGGGGCAGAATTACCCAAGACCATGGGATTGGCCATAGGATGTTCCTGCATGACCTGGTTGTGAGACATGGAGTCAAAGGCGATTATTTCAGAGCTTTAAGATTGAATGAGTTTTCTGCTGGGTTTTGGACTTGCATGGGGCCTGTAGTCCCTTTCTTTTGGCCAGTTTCTCCCTTTTGAAATGGTAGCATTTACCCAATGCATGAAACCCCATTGTATCTTGGAAGTAGCTAATTTGTTTTTGATTTTACAGGCTCCTAGGCAGAAGTGACTTGCCTTGGCTCAGTTGAGACTTTGGGCTTGGACATTTGAGTTAATGCTAGAATGAGTCAAGGCTATGTGGGATATTGGAAAGTCATGATTGGTTTAAAAATATACAAAGTATATGAGATTTGGGAGGGGCCATGTTGAATTGTAATCTCCAGTGTTGGGAGAGCATCCTGGTGGGAGGTAATTGGGTCATGGGAGTAGTTTTGAATGGTTTAGCAGCATCTCTCTGGTCCTGTCTCATGAGAGAGTTATCATGATACCTGGTTGTCCTCCGACACTCTCTTTCTCTCCTTTTCCACCATTGAAAGATGTGCTTGCTTCTCCTTCACCCTCCACCATAGTTGTAAGTTTCCTGAGGCCTCCCCAGCAATGTTACCTGTACAGCCTGTGGAACTGTGAGTCAATTAAACCTCTTTTCTTCATAAATTACCCAGTCTCAGGTATGTCTTCATAGAAACGTGAGAACAGACTAATACAGATGATCATGTCAGCTGCAAACAAAGACAGTTTTAGTTATTTGTTTCCAATCTGTATACATTTTCTTTTCTTTCTTTGTTGCATTATCTAGCATGTCCAGTAAAATACTGAAAAGTAGTGGTTAAAAGGGACATTCTTGCCTTCCTTTTGATTTTAGTGGAAAACTTCAAGTTTCTCACTGTTGAATATAATATTAGCTGTAGAGTTTTTGTAAATATTCTTTATCAGGTTAAGGAATTTTTGCTTTAGACCAAATGTACTGAAATTTGTTAACATGAATGAGTTTTGTCAAATGCTTTCTTTGCATTTATTGATATAATCATGTGATTTTTCTTCTTTAGCTTGTTAATATAAATCAATTATATTGATTGATTTTCAGAAGACATACTTGTGATAAGTCAATTTGGAAATGGCATACAATTTGTTTTATACATTGCTGGATTGATTAGCTATTTCATTGAGAATTTTTATATCTATGTTAATTAGAGATATTGATTTCTAGTTTCCTTTTCTTGTAACGTTTTTGTCTGGTTTTGGTATGAGGATAATTTTGGGCCTCACAGAATGATTTAGAAAGTATTCATTTTTTTTCTATCTTCTAAAAAACTTTGCAGTGAATTAGTATTCTTTCTTTCTTAAATGTTTAGTCAAATTTATGGTAAAACCATCTGCACGTGATCCTTTCTGTTTTGGAACGTTGTCAACAATTGATTCAATTTTAAAAAAATAAATATAAGCCTATTCGGATGGTCTGTTTTCCCTTGTGTGAGTTTTGGCAGATTGTGTCTTTCAGGGAATGGGTCCATTTCACCTAGGCTATCGAGCGTGTGAGACTAGAATTGTTCATAGTATTTCTTTGTAATTAAAAAAAATTTTTTTAAAGAGATAGCGTCTTTTTCTGTTGGTCAGACTGGAGTGCTGTGGCATGATTATAGCTCATTGAAGCCTCAAACTTTTGGGCTCAAGGAATCTTTCCACCTCAGCCACCTGAGTAGCTAGGACTACAAGTGTGCACCACTGTACCCAGATATTTTGTTAAATTATTTTTTGTAGCGATGAGTCCTCTCTATTTTGCCTAGGTTAGTCTCAAATCCTGGCCTTAATTTATCCTCCTGCCTTGACTTCCCAAAGGACTGGGATTGCAGGCATAAGCCATCAAGCCCAACCCGTAGTATTCCTCTGATATCATTTTAACATCCATGGGAGCTGTAGTAATTCTTTCCTTCCTGATATGAGTAATTTGTGTTCTCTTGCTTATGCTTTTTTTTTTCTTCAGTTACCTGTCTAGAGGCTTATTGATTTTATTGAACTTTTCAAAGAACCATCTTTTTGTTTCATTAATTTTCTTTATCGATTTTTTTTTGTTTTCATTGATTTGTGTCCTAATTTTTATTTTTTTCTACTTACTTTGTATTTCTTTTTTTGGTTTTTCTTTTCCAGTGTTGTAAACTGGATGATCTATAACTGATTTTAGTTATTTCTTCTTTTCTATTATATACATTTAATGCTATAAAATTCCCTCTAATCACTGCATTTGCTGCATTCTACAAGTTTTAATAAGCTATATTTTAAATTTCACTTAAATTTCTCTTGAGATTTTTTTTTCTTGGACCCATGAGTTATTTAGAAGTATATTGCTTGATCTCCACATATTTTTGTGTTTTCCAGCTGTCTATCTTTCTATTGTTTTAATTTTCTAGTTTAATTCCATTGTTGTCTGACAACAGACATTGTATGTCTTATTGGTTTTTTTGTTTGTTTGTTTGTTTTTTGAGATTGAGTTTTGCTTTTGTTGCCCAGGCTGGAGTGGAATGGCGGGATCTCAGCTCACCACAACCTCTGCCTCCTGAGCTCAAGTGATTCTCCTGCCTCAACTTCCTGAGTAGCTGGGATTACAGGCATGCACCACCATGCCTGCCTAATTTTGTATTTTTAGTAGACAGAGGGTTTCTCCATGTTCGTCAGGCTTGTCTCAAACTCCCAACCTCAGGTGATCCGTCTGCCTTGGCCTTCCAAAGTTGTGAGATTACAGGCATGAGCCACTGTGCCTGGTGTATGTCTTGTGTTTTTAAAAATTTGTCAAGGTGTGTTTTATTGTCAAGAACATGGTCTGTCTTAGTGAGTGTTTCATATGAGCTAGAGAAGAATGTGTATTCTGTTGATGTTGCATAAAGTAGTCTATCTATGTGCATTATTTCCAATTGATTGGTGGTGTTATGCAGTTCAACTATGTCCTTATTGATTTTCTGCCTGCTGAATCTATTCATTTCTGACAGAGGGCATTAAAGTCTCCAACTATAATAGTATATATGTTTATTTCTCCTTGCAGTTCTATCAGTTTTTGCTTCATATATTTTGATTCTCTATTATTATTTAGACACAAATTAAAAATTATATCTTCTTGAAGAATGAAACCTTTTGTCATTATTTAATTCCCTTCTAATAATTAAAATTATTTTTTAACTCTGTGCCTGTGCTCACCCATGTAATGCTCTTCTTTATCCCCTGATAACTTTCCTTGTTCTGAAGCCTGCTCTGCCTGAAATTAATATATCAATTTCAACTTTAATTTGATGAGCATGGTATATTTTTCTTCATCCATTTATTTTTAATTTATATCTGTCTTTATATTTAAAGTAGGTTTCTTGTAGACAACATATAGTTGGGTTATCTTTTTTATCCACTATGACCATCTTTTTTTTTTAACTGGTACATTTAGACCATTGACATTCAAAGTGATTATTGATACAGTTTTATTAGAATCTACCATATTTGTTACTGCTTTTTAATTATCTATGCTTGTTATTTGATTCTATTTTTGTCTTCCACTTATTTTTGCCTTTTGTGGTTTTAACTGAGCATTTGATGTGATTTTATGCTCTCTCCTTTCTTAACATATCACTTGTATCTTTTTAAAAAATAAAACATATTTAGTGGTCATCCCAGAATTTACACTATACCTTTACCATTACTCCAAGTGCACTTTCAAATAATGATATACCACTTTACAGGTAGTATAAATACCTTATAATGACAAAATAATTCTAAGTCCTCCCTCCTGTCTCTTGTATCATTGTTGTCATTTATTTTAATTATATATGTGTATATACACATATACTTCATATATCTATCCTTATAAATGTGTGTGTGTAACACACACACACATAGAAAGAAGAACAAATACACATAAATTGTTGCTATTATATTTTTAATGAACTGTTATCTGTAAGATCAATTAAATATGATAAAAATAACAGTTTTTTTTTAATTTTACCTTGACTTATTCCTCTATAATGCTCTTCTTTATGTACATCTAAGTTTGTGACCTATATCACTTTTCTTCTTGCTAAAGAGCTTTTAAAAACATTTCTTGCAAGGCACAACAAATTCCAATTTTTGTTTGTCTGAGGAAGTCTTCATTTCTCTCTCATTTTTAGAGGACAGTTCTACAGGGTATAGAAATTTAGGTTGGTGGGGTTTTTACTTCCTCAACACTTTAAATATTTTTACTGTTCTCTTTTCTTGCTTTCCTTGTTTCATTTTTCTTTCTTTTTTAGATGGAGTTTTGTTTTTGTTGCCCAGGCTGGAGTGCAATGGTGCAATCTTGACTTACTGCAACCTCTGCCTTTTGGGTTCAAGTGATTCTCCTGTCTCAGCCTCCTGACTAGCTGGGATTGCAGGCACACACCATCATGGCTGGCTAATTTTTTTTTTTTTTTTTTAGTAGAGATGGGGTTTTGCCATGTTGGCCAGGCTGGTCTCGAACTCCTGACCTTAGAAGATCTGCTCACCCCAGTCTCCCAAAGTGCTTGGATTACAGGCATAAGCCACCATGTCCAGCCTGCTTTCCTTGTTTCTAAGGAGAAGTCAGATGCAGACGAAATTCTTATCTTTGCTCCTCAATAGGTAAGGCGAGTTTTTTATTTTTGCCTCTCCCTTCTCTGCCCCTACTTCTTTCAAAATTTTATTTTTGATTCCCTGTCTTTTGAAGATGATATACCTAGGTATAGATATGTTTTCACATTCGTCTGGCTCAGTGTTTTCTGTACTTCCTGGAATTGTGGTTTGGTGTCAGACATTAATTTGGGGAAATCTTCAATCATTATTGTTTCAAATATTTTCTCTATTTACCTTTCTCCTTATTCTTCTTCTGGTATCCCCATTGTGTGTATTTACACTTTTGAAGTTTTTCTACAGTTTTTGGATATTATGTTCTTTCTTCTTTTCCAGTCTGTTTTCTTTGCTTTTCAGTTAGATCACTGTTGACATGTTCTCAGGCTCAGAGACTCTTTCCTCAGCTTCGTCCAGTCTACTAAAACCATTGAAGCAATTCTTCATTTCTGTTGTTGTTTTTCAATATCTGGCATTTTGGGTGTTCTTTCTTATAAAATCCGTATGTCTCTGCTTATCTTGACCATCTGTTCTTGCACACTTCATTCAGTACATCCCTTAACATATTAATCAAAGTGGTTTTAAATTCTCAGTCTTATAATTGCAACATTCCTACCATGTCTTAAGTCTGGTTTTGATGCTTGGTATGTCTCTGCAAACTGTGGTTTTTGCCTTTCAGTAGGCGTTGAAATTTTTTCTTGATAGCTGATCATGAAGTCCTGGGTAAAGGAATCTGTGATAAATAGGTCTTTATTAGTGTGATGGCAAGGTGTGGGGAAAAGAAGTGTTCTATAATCCTGTGAATAGGTCTCAGTCTTTTAGTAATCTTGTCTCTCTGGGCTGTGAACTTCACACATGCTTCTCAGTCACATTCCCCCAACTTAGATGGGACAAGATAACTAGATTGAGATGAAGTTGGACGTTTTCCTTCTTCCACATGGAAGACCAGATAGAGTTGGGTACATCTCTTCCCCCAGGTTAGTTAGTTGCTGATAAAACTCCAGTAATTTTAATTTTCAGTAACTAGTTAAATGGTTTCTCCTGAGAGCAGAATTTATTAAGAACAGAAGGTACTGATATATTTCAAAAAGTTGCTTCCCCTCCCTCTGTCAGAAGCATAAAGGAATTTTTCTCCTATAATCACCGTGAGAGCCTAATAAGGATCCAGGAATTAAAACTTATAAAACATGAGGTCCCACATAAGATGGAGTACCCCAGGAACCTTCAATTCTCAGACACATCCACATGGAGCCTCTGGCAATTCAACAATTACACTTTAGGTTTTCTTGATTTGTTTGTGCTCAAGTAAGTTGTTATTCTTTGTATTTGTCTGTGTCTCCAATTTTGGGACAGCAGGTTGACCTGTGACCTTAATTCTCTATAAATCTAAGAAGGTTACTGATTTTGCAGATTTTTTTTAGCCTCTTATTTGTTGTTAGGATGGAGTGAAAACTTCTAAGCTGTTTACATGCCAGACTATAAACCAAGAGTCCTTATCTCTCTTTTTTTTTTTTTTTTAACTCCCGGTGGTTAATCCAGGATTTTAGTGTATACTAAATGTACTGAATGGAGGGAGTTTTGTTATCTGAGGGAGTTTTGTTCAGTGAACCCTCAAATTCTAATTCATCAATATATTTCCAAATTTTCTTTTAGGAGAAAGAGCATTTTAAAATTAAACAATAATATTAGAAATTTACTTGTGAAAGCTTAAGTTTACCACATATTTTGAATTAGTCCTATATCTTACACATTTTACATTTACTATTTTGGTTACCATTTTTAAGTACCAAGAAGAAATTCCAGAAATCATCACTGATATCTTTCTTGTTTTATAAATAAAGAATCTGAATCTCAGAGAAGGCTACCCATTTTTCCTTCAGTTATTTTATGACAAAGCTTCAACTAAATTCAGGAAACCCATTATTCTTGTTTCGCTCTACTTCTTCCACTGCATTTATTCAACAACAAATAAATGTTAATGTGGCGATTGGGAAACTCAAGAACATATTAATTAATTAGAATAGGTTTTGAATGCCCACTATATATATGTTTTACATATTGGTTATGTAAAATGAATGAATCACAGTCCTGGTCCCCAAAGATAGCCATACTGAAGGAGATGGACATGAACATAAAGAACTTTCATGCTGAAAGAGAAGTTCATCACAGCCCATGATGACTTGTGCTTCTGGGAAAAAGAATAATCTCAAAAGCTGAGGGAGATACCCAGAGTAATTTGTCTAAGGAGGTAACATTTGAGTTGTGTCTTGAAAAATGAATAGCTTTTCACCAAGGGGTTCTAGATAATAGAAACAATAGAGATCAATAATCAAATCCTCATTAAAAAGCTACTATGGGCCAAGCCATATGCTAGGTACAGGAGTACAAGAGTGAGCAAAGATAAAGTCTCTGTTTGTATACACCTTTTATTCATTTTATTTGAAGGGTGAACTTGCTCCACTTGTCTCTCTAGTGCCGGATTAGGTCACTTCCATCCCCATTGTATTTTAAAAGTGCAATAAAATGTTTGGCAAGGAGATTTGACTTGGGGGTGGATAATAGAGGAAAGCAGCGATAACTCCTAAGGAAGTAACATTTACTTTAAAGCCTGGAGGATGGTAGCATATTGAGAAGGAGGAACATAAAGAGGCAAAGGCCATGTCATGTCTAACGGCTCTGAAGTGTAACCGTGTAATCTCCTGTGTATAAAGATGATCATGGTTTAGACATAAACAATGAGGATGGAAGTGACCTAAGCTGGCACTAGAGAGACAAGTGGGGCGAGTTCAGGGAAGACTTTGTGGGCAATGTCAATGAAGACGTTGAAGGATTAAAGTGAGAGGTGAAACCACAAAATGTGTAGTCTGAAAAACCACTCTGACTCCATGAGAAAAGCCACAGGGATGAGAAAGACACAAAATACTCAGCAAATGATGCTAATTTATAAGGCTAGAGCTTAGGGCCTGCGGTGGGGAGTCACAGGAAATGTAGGCTAAAGTCAGATCCTGAAGGAAGCCCCAACTGTCTTGCGGTAAGACTTGTATATTTTATCCACTAGGGAATGAGGTCACTTTGACAAGTTATGTGTTCAGAACATAAGAATCATGCTAAAAAGATTCATTTGTGTTCAGAATATTGGAATTACTAATGTTGATAATGGATTGACAGACTTTATAAATATTTCATAAAAAGTTGGAAAAAAATCTATGCCTTTCAAATAACCAGAACTACCTGTTTTCTATTTCCTGTTTTCCAGTTGTTTGAGATTGATTGACTCTCAATTGTAAGAAAAAAACAAACTCGGAGAGAGCAGAGAAAGGCAACTGAGACCTTGCCATACAATGCCTTGGTGAGATGGACTTTCTAGTAAAACTTATGTTAGCTCCTCAAGGAAATGCCTGGGCATATACCAGAATAGTGCCTGCTTATGTGATGCAACCTAATGCTGCCTCTACTTGCTGGAATTTTACTTTGTGCCTCTGGGTGGTAATCAGGGATTGTTTGATCTTAGTCAATAAAATACTATTCAATTTCCCCTGCAGACATCAGAGATGGATTTATCATAGTAAAAATATTTTCCCATGCCACTATTTGAATTTAAAGCATACATGTCTTCTCATTTAATTTCCAGCTACTTACACAAGCTTTTTAACATATAGACTAAGTGCAAATTAAAAACCTAAGGACATTACTCATGTTTCTGGAGGTGAAGATGGATGGATGTTCAGTAAATTACACCTACTTCTATGGAAGTTGCTGTTGATGAAGCTTATGAAGTTTAATACCTTGATTTATCTACACTGGCTGTCTCCCATGACCGTCTATATTCTGAAGCTTAGATTAAACAGATGATGCAAGAAACACCTACATTCAGAATTTGAGAAGTACCTTTGAAAATTCAGTGGAATCCTTTGTAATAAATTTCTAAATCACGTGTCAGACATATTGTGGTCTAAATCCTGCCATTCCATTCATTATAAATATTCACCTTAAAGTAGATTTCTCTGCAAAGCTGGAAGCAATCCTTTTTCACACTTCCTGTGTTATTACAGAGAGGCGCCATTCTGTGTAACAACTTATGAGGCTGCTAGTGGTAAATTCACTTGTAACACCAGTAGACATGGGTGACAGACAAAAGCTCTTGCATTTGTCTGATGATTAAAAGATAAGCACCATCAATACATTCACAAACAATAGGGAAGGAAATAACACCCTGACTCAGTGCTGTTGCCACTTTGGGTAGGTGAATCGATTTGTATCCTTGTTAGTTTGGTGAAATATAAGCTCTAAATTTAGAAACTGAGTATTTTCTGTTTACCTCATTACACTGTATTATACAACATTAAGGAGCAGATTAAGTATGACGTTTAATATAAAAATTACTAGTATTATATTTCCAGTTTAAAAAAAATGTCTTCCAAACATGTGAAGGAATTTATATGTTGTGTCAAATGTCTCCAAACACCAGGACTTCTTGATATTGTTGTGATTCTTACTAGTATGGAAAAGGATACAACTGACTTAGTTCATAGTAAATGCTAAAGTAATATTCTGAAAATGCATTAGTAATAGGATTTGGATTCACTTATCAACATAAAAAGCATGAAAATATTTTGTTTCATTTCTGAGAAATAAGGACTAGCACCAAGTCAAGAGTTATAAGATACAGAGAAATACAGCATATAACATGGAGGAGAGTAGATATGTGCATTAAGAGCTAAATAACAGAGTGGTTCAATAAGGAGTTATAGAGCATATAAAACCACAGAAAAATGGATGTCATGATGCAAATGTATGATTAAATTAAAATCTAATTAGTAGTAAAGACATCAAATGCTATGAGGTCATAGGCTACAGAGTGCATATGTGTTGGTGTCGTCAAGAAAGCTTCATGGGTAAGTAGAAATTAAGTAGGATTAAAGTAGAAGGAGGAAATGGATAGGAAGAGAAGCAAGGAGTAGGTTTTCAGAAGGGTAGGGGGACACGTGGAGAGAGGGTACAGTAAGATGCAAGGGCAAGGAGGAGGGGGAATCCACCATTAATACCAGGCTATTAATCTGGATATAGTCAAATATTTAGAAGGGAGAATAGTGGAAAACGGGCTGGAATGTTAGGCTGAAAAAAGCTTTGGACTCCTTCAGTTGGACCTTTATTGAATATTTACCCTGAATGGTAGTCTTCCACTCCTCTGGACCTCTGATGGTATATTGACTTGATAGAATGTGCTGGATGTCATCAATGCCCTTGTTTGATTCATTGCCTCATATTCAGAATGAAAATGCAGAGCTTGGTATGAACTGGCTTTTACAAAAGACGTAGATGACTGCAAAATCAAAGTTTCTGGAATGTGCATCTGTTTGTCTTTTATCTCAACCATCTGTTGGGCACTTACACTTTGAAATTCTGCTACTTCTCTATCTAACCAGGTCTACAAGGAAATTCTGCTTAATTCTGAATGCCTATCTTCCCTATATTTGTTGGAGGAACTTCAAGGCGGTTCCATTATTACAGCTGCCTGAACTGAAACTATTCTTCAATACATATAAGATGACTAAATAATTTATCATCCAAGTGAAAGGAGCATTACCAATAATTATCCAATAAATATAAATTGGATGATCCTAGGGAAACAGGACTAAAAGGCTATTCGATTTTTCTGTCATTGTATTCTGTCAATTCCTTATTTTAATTCTCTTAATTTTTCTCCTTTTTCTCTCATTGCTTCTGTATCAATCCCCACACTGAGTTCAATTGCACTCTCTGTACTTTCTTGCTAATCATCTGCCCCTCTCCCTTCATTCCATCCTGACACAGGCAAATGTACCTAAAACTGTATTTTGAGTGTTACTCTCTTGCTCAAGAACCTACAATGAGTCTTTAATATTTCTCCCCAAAAGAATGAACTTTCAGCCAGGTGCAGTGGCTCACACCTGTAATCCCAACACATTGGGAGGCCAAGGTGGGAGGGTTGCTTGAGTCCAAAAGTTTGAGACCAGCCTAGGCAATATAGTGAGACCTTGTCTTTACAAGAAAAGTTTTTTTTAATTAGCCAGACATAGTGGTGCACACTTATAGTCCCAGATACTTGAGAGGCTAAGGTGGAAGGATTGCTTGAGCCTGGGAGGTCAAGGCTGTGGTGGGCCATGATTTCACCACTGCACTCCAGCCTGAGCAACAGAATGAGACCTTGTCTCAAAAAAAGAAAAAAAAAGAATAAACTTTTCTTTCTGGCTTTTTAGGACCAGCTTGATCTACATCTACATTACCTATTTGTTATTTATTTCTGTTCCCAACTACAGCACTGGATTTTCAGGATTATCCATAAATTCTCCCTTCCTTCCTTCCTTCCTTCCTTTCTTCCTTCCCTCCTTCCTTTTTTCCTTCTTCTTTTTTATTTATTTTGCTTTTGCAAGTACTGATTATCTACATCTACACCAAGCTCTTTAATTATTTTTCCTAATTAAGCTATTGTATAATCTTTAGAGCCTTCCTTGATACTGAACTCTTCTTTGAACTTAATAATCTTACAATGAATCCTTGACAAACCATTAACCTTTTGAGTTCCTGTTTTCTTTTGCTACCATGGTTTCAGGTTTGTTTTCTTAAACAATTTCTCTTTCAACTGGATTATTAATTCCCTGAGGATACAGAATAGGGGTGTCATATGTTATTCACATAAAGGGTGTTTTTGATGAGAGATGTGTCTTTCTCATCAAAATTTCTCTCTCTCTCTCTTTTTTTTTTTTTTTTCTCCAGAGTTTCACTATTGTTGCCCAGGCTAGAGTGCAATGGCCCGATCTTGGCTCACTGCAAACCTCTACCTTCCAGGTTCAAGCGATTCACCTGCCTCAGTGTCTCAAGTGGCTGGGATTACAGGCATGTGCCACCACGCCTGGCTAATTTTGTATTTTTAGTCAAGATGGGGTTTCTCCATGTTGGTCAGGCTGGTCTCAAACTCCTTACCTCAGGTGATCTGCCCACCTCAGCCTTCCAAAGTGCTGGGATTACAGGTGTGAGCCACAGCACACTGGCCAAAATCTCTTCTTTGTTTTTGAGATGAGGTCTGGCTCTGTTGTCCAGGCTGGAGTGCAGTGGCGTTAATTGCAGTTCACTGTGACCTCCACCTCCTGGACTTGATCGCTCTTCCCACCTCAGCCTACCCAGTAGCTGGGATCACAGGTGCCAAAATCTCTTTTTATTCCATTCCTGCCTAATTTGCTTTTCATTTCTTCTAAAAACCAAAAGAAGACAAAAAAAAATTAAGCATCTTTTCATTTCACAAGTATCTACCCTATAAAATCCAAAGCAATGGTATCTTCTCCTTACTAAGTGAAACAAATAAATTCCAAGATGTGATAGTATTACTGGTTCTGAGTCTTCAAAGTCTTTACCCAATTCAGCAGAATCATTCTCAGATGGCACAGAGTTTGCTTTCTTACGCATAATGGATTCATATACAAAAATTTCCTGACCAGGATTATTCCTGGTAAAATGTAAATCTGGTGTTGTTCCCTGTGCTTTTATATGTTTCTATCTTTAAGCTTGAATGTAATGCCTTATGTAAACCTGCATGTTTAGGGTGGAGGGGATGGTGAATTTAATTCAAATTTAATTCTCACTATAATATAGATCTTCAGAGACCATGAGTAATATTCCTCCTGAAACCTTCTTGTTGATTAGTTTGGAGAATGGGATTAAGAATTCAAACTGGTGTACTTAATGTGATTCAAAAATGTAAACAGTACACTGAATGAGTGTTCTGTCTCTTGATTGGTCAACACGATACACTTCATTAGCTAGTGTCCTCTTAAAAGAGGAGATGAGAGGTGAGGGGTTTATAGGTGGTATAAATAGCAGTCCTTGGGTGTGATGTCCTCTGCTTCTTCCTTTGTCCCCTTCCCCGATCCTCTTGCCGCTGTGAACACACATGGCCAATACTGGCAGCTGAGTCTGCTGGGTTCTTCATTTGGTTCACTGGCCTGGCTGTTTACCCTTAGAGTTTCTTGCCTGGTCACCTTGGTCCTTGATTCAGTGTCTGTGATACATGAAACTTGTGATACACGGTGATACATTGTGGCTCAGAAGCTTTAAGCCTCAGGAAAGTGGGAGCCACCATCGCATGTCACTGTGAGGCCATCACAAGTTGGCTGTGTTCCAGCATACCTCAGTAGGTACAGGGAAAGGCACACACCTTGCTGTTTCCATCAACTTCTAGGACCTGCCTTTTTCTTTTATTCCTATTTAAGAAAAAAAGGAAACCTTGATTTTCTACTTCTGGCTTCCATTTTCCTTTCCCTATTAACCTCTGAACAGAAAAAAATAAAGTGAGCTTTATTTCTCTGTCTATACTCCTTCCTGGTTTCAGCAGTGGACTAGGCACTCTAGGAGCTGGAATCCATCCCCAGGTCTGGAGCCTGGATATGTTTAAAGAGAACGTAACCTCCCTGCACATAAAGCCAGCCTTTCATTGCCATTGTCTTACAAGGAGACCAAGTCCCAGCATTCTCCTGTCCCAAATCAGATATAACAGAGCAAATTAATATCATCAATTTAATTCTATTTAGAAAATAAATATCTTGATTATACACAAAGTCAATGGAATACCTCTTCTTTTTCATTGATGGAAAAAATTTCTCACAAAATATACTTCTGAGTGAAGGCTTTGGTTTCATAATTAGATCTAACAGTATGCAATTATAAAATTATTTCTTAAAACTCTATAGTTCTATATTACATGTATGGTTATAAAAATGCAAAGCTTAAGCATCAACGATCATTGCAGATACTCCACATATCTTAAAAGAACTTAAAAATACCAGCTTCCTACATATCATCATTTTGAGCAATAATTATTACTACTGTTAATTACTTATCTATTGTACCCTAAAATTATTTACTCACAACCATAACATTAATAGTATACTGCTTGAAATTTTATCAGATAAAAACAGTTTGCTAATTCTTTCACATTCTCTTTTCTTTTTAATACAATATTCATTCAGTATTTATTAAAAACTTCCTTTGAACCAAGCCTTTCATGGGTAAAGCAACAGAGATAATACATATAGATCCTCAACCAGAGGAGTTCACGTACTTTTGTATATCAAATATTTTCTGTACTATCTTACTCCTTACTTTCATTTAATTTTATAATGTAATAGTTTCCCAAATCTATGGCAGATATTTCTCTGAATGATGATTAAAACCAAATAGCAGAGTCTAAGTCTAATAGTTATCTTTTGGATATTATCCAAAAGATTAATGGTTCCACTTTTCATTTATAGGCTTAGTTGTTCATTCTAATTTTTACTTATTCATTTGTTCATTCATTCATTCCATCAACATTTATTAAACAATGATTGAGTCCACTGCTATAGTTGGCCTCTAGACATAAATCATCTATCTTGGCCTTCAAACTGATCTCAGTCTACTGGGCTATATATATGATAATGCTATAATAGAGTATTACAAATATTAAATAAGGGAAGCAGATTGAGTCTGCCCAGGGTAGGATGAGAATACTTCTCAGAAGAGTAAATAACTTGTATTGAATGTTGAAGGAAAAGAAGCTTGTGAAATAGGCAAGTGGTAAAAGCCAGTCTTGTCTAAGTGAACGCTATATACAAAAGAGTGGAGGCTTGGGTAAAGTTTCTTAAAATCTGACATGTAGAGTATGCCAAAGAGTCTATTCCAATTTTGTTGGGCAAAAAAATGTGCCCAACTATAAGATGGCATTTCCTGTCCTTCTTTAGAGATAAGAACAGTGGCAAGTGCCCTAGGCTTGGTTAATGAATTATAATTGGTAGTTGTACAGTGAGGCTTCTAGGCAAACTCCTTAAAAAAGGAGCAGGCTCACCTGGAAGAACAATGCCCTGTGACCATACAGCAACAAGTACACACACTCTCAGAAGGGCTGAACAGAAAGATGCAAGATGCCTGCAACCCTGAGACAACATGGAATAGTTCGGCCAGCCCTACACTGTACATCTGAGACTTTTCATGACTGGAGGGAAAGATTCCTTAGTTAGTTAAGCACTGGTTTTCAGATTTGTGTTACTTGGGAAAACTGATGGAGTGAACCTGAACAGGCTGGAAGAAGCAGACATTTCTGAACAACACCTTCATAGGTTCTGATTCTGATTCCAGTAATCTAAATGGCACCTAGGAATTCCAACTTTACTTTCTGATACATGTGGTCCCAAGATAACCTGCATTTAACCAAACAAACCAGATTAAACAAATGCCAAAAATAAAAACTTTCTCAAATTTGTGGATGCAGAGCAGTTGATGTGTTTGCTATAGTAGGCAAGACAAGTATTCTTTCTCTTCCTCTTCCTCTTCATCTTTATATAACACATGGGGAGCAAGAATGGCTATTCAAAGTTAACAAAATCCAAATCTATGACATCTATGCTATGACATAAGACTGATGGAGAAAACATTGTATATTTAATTTAGCAACACTTAAGCAGTGCTTACTACATGACAGAGGCTGTTCTGAAAACTTAACAAGCATCTATTTAAATATTATAAGAACTCTAGAAGGGGGGAACTACTATAATCCCAAATTGTAGATGTGAAAACTGACTCACAGAGATGTTAAATAACTAGGTCATACAGCTATTTAGTCACCATACCATATCTTGAATTTTTAACCGTCATAGATTAAATATTTGTGTTTCACCTACTTATCAGCGACCATAAAAAATTCATAAAAGTCAATTTCAATGAGAATAAAAATATTACCACCATATGTTCTGAGATACAAACATCTGTAGAATTACAAATATTATAATGAAAGCATCTAGCATGAATGAGTCTTATGGGTTGTGATGATGGTTTTGATAAGCAAGTAACTTAGCTAGTCTAGCTAATCTCTAAACATCTGTTTCTTAGTATAATTTCTGGATTTTATAAATTTGGGAATTCTCAAAGGTCTAGAGTTGTAAGTAACATAAATATAATGAATCTACAGTAGAATTTTCTCAAATATATTACTTTTTCCTTAAACAGTTGTTCTACAAGACGTTAAATTTAAAAGGGGCTTCCTGTTTAAATACATTTGGAAAATAATAGGTTATACAAAGTCTTCACTGCCAGATTTATCAGAATTTTGCTGCCATATTTATTGAAATCCTAATAAGAAAAATATAGTCATAAATCTCCAAGAATAAAATATATGTAGCATTTTCTGAAAATTTAACCATGCAATCCTTTTTTTCCCTCAGAATATTTAATGACAGTGTTGTTCCATAGAATACTGTGTTCCAAATTTAAAATTTTATGTTGTACAACTTGAAGTAATATTTTAAGCAGAACTATTCATAGATTTTTTTTTTTGCAAGCTGCGGGTATCTTTGGTATGTGTAATCATGCAGATCAGAGAGAGGAGGAATAAAAAAATGCTAAATGTAAGTTTCTCTCCTTACCAGCAAGAATGCACTATTTTATGAATAATTCGTAAATATTTACAATAGTTTTTAAATTCCTTACAATTTATTTTAGCATTTTGTTCTAAAATTTTTCTGTTCCTGGCTTTGAAGTGTTCTTCTGTTTTCCCTTTGAGTTCTGCAAGTCTACTGTTTTGTGTATTTTTTTTCTGTCTTTTTCTTTCTCGAATCATAAAGCTCTAACTTTAAAGCATAAAAATGGAAGATTCATCTTGTTCATCCAGCCAGTAGACATCTTTCATCATCTGAAATAAGTGGGAGCAACAATCTTAACGTATGAAGGATAAAAATCAAATTACATTTTTCTTAATGAGCTAAATAAGCAGATAAATGTTTGCTATGGATAAACAGCTTGATACATTGTAAATAAATATGCCTGAAGTCTGCTAAGGAGAATGCTCTCATTAATGTTGATGTTTTACTATTTTGGTTTCATCAAACATGAAACAAAATTTTAGTAACTTATTTCATTATGTTAAACTCAAGGCTCTGAAAAGATTGCTTTGGCTTTAATAGAGGTGCAATAAAGCATTCATTTAGATGTTTTTCAATTTTTTAAACATTTTATTTAAAGATAATAAAGGACTGCCTAAGTCAACCAGTTCAGTCTGGGTCCTGTGTAGACCTGTTTGATATCAGAACACTGACTTCTTGCACAGCCTGATTTAAAATATTTCTCAATTGAACTCAGTTTTTTTCTTCTCTCTGGAGATATGTTTCTTAGGGAAGGAATATTTTGAATCATTATTCTCATGTTACTTACTCTTCCCTGTGTTTGAATGTGTATTTGTGTCTCTCTTTTTTTTTTTTTTTAATTTTCATTCTTGGAAGTAAGATCATTCTTTACTATGTGATATTTGTGTTCATTATTTAATTTTTTGAGAAATAAAATGGTTACATATTAATATTAATTACTACTGTTATTCATTTATTCCCAAATATATTACATAAAGAGGAAACAAAGATAAGTTAAAAGCATGCTAAGTTGCCTCAAGAAATGTCCCATCGTTTTGCTACATAAGTGGTAAAAAAAAAATGATAAAATCTATCAATGCAATCATAAGATCTATAATAAAGCAGAATTTCACTTCCCCATTATCCTTCAACAAAAATTCCCAGTCTTCTGTTTTTCTGTGCTGGAATAAAAATTAAGTGAATTATGGATATCGGCATATCCTTCAAATTTTCATATCCTTCTGCCTCATATTTTTGTATATTTATCACCAAGCTGTGGTTTCTCTTTCACCTGAAAAAAGTGAATAAAGAATTAGATTTACATTCACCAAACTGTAAGCAAGACTTTCCTTGCTGTATGTTATATTTATTATAATTAGTTATTTTTTATAATGAGCAAATATTCTATACTCAAAAACAAATAATATTTAAAAGTAGTAAATTAAGGGGTATTTGATTTAAAATTCAATTAATGTAATAGCTTTTAAAAATCCAAATATGCCTAATAGTGAAGATGCCTGTTTACTGAAATGGAAAGATGATATAACAGGATATAAACCAGTTTTATAATAGAATATCCACTTATTAATATGTTCAGAAAAACAGAAGCAACCCGATGTTGTATCAATATTACAAATGCCAGTAATGGCTATTTCTGGGTAGTGGAATTATGGTTCAAGCATTTTACTTTGTTTTACTTTATTGGGCAATTTTTTGTTTTTCTGTATTTTCTAAGTTTTTTTATAGTGGATATAAAATGAATGCATGAGTTTTAAAAATTAGCATGAATTGTAATAGACCTTATAAAAAGAAAAGAGGCAGGAGATTGTGGGGGCAGGGAAGGCATGCAGTGAAGAATAAAGGGAGAGGCAAGCATTGGTGATAGGATCCTGAGTAAGAGAATGTTGACATGGGAAGGAGTGTGTCCCCTGACATTTGGAAGCAGTAGAACTGTGTTCAAATTCAAGCCCCATATGGACAAGTTCATTGACATCTCCAAGGCTGTCTAATTGTAAAACTGAGATATCTCCAAGGGACATTATGGAAACTGGATGAGATTATTATGAAAAACAAGTAGCACCATGTTTCTCATAAAGGTAATGGTAAACAAATGATAAGTAGGCTGACAAAACCCTTTATGATGTAATAAATCCTTCATTTTTCATCAATACCAGTACCTTCCTTTACTCAGTCTGAAGTAACTGCCACCACTATTAGCAAAGAGAAAGAAGCCATAAAGAATCTAGAGCCAGTACATCCTTTCTCCCTGAGGTGCTGATCCAAATCCAGAACTCTAGATTAGTGTCTGCAAACAATCCCCACTTTCAATATTTATTTACATCGTTGTGAAAAACAAATAGTTCTTCTTTAAAGGGCTTCAGTTTCTGGTTCTTTGTTCTATTCTAAAAAGTAATCTTACCCATTCATCTATCAGCCCTCCCTATCTCTGCCGTGCCCAAACACACCAAAGCATTTTCCTTCACCTATGTATCCATCCTTCCCTTCAAAAGTCCACCTTTGGCTCATTTGATGATGTCAACAATAGCCAGTTGGAATTAGCCTAGATTGTGCAGTCTGATTCCAGCCCAGAGTGGGAGGACACAGGAAGAGGGTCTGCGTTAGGGATAAAAAACTCCTGCTCTTCTTTGTTCTGTGCACTCTCCCTTGCCTCCGCCTTGCATGCAGGAAGCGCCCTTCTATAGAAGTAAATTGCTTTGCTGAGAAAATTTTTGCCTGGGTGTTGGTTCTACTTTGTGGCACTGAGCATTTTACTTCTAACAACATCAATGATTTTCCCATTTGTTTTAGCAAACAATTCATCTAACTAGTAAATAAATGTTGGTTTTACATATGCTACTTTTAAAGTAGGCCAGAAGTAACTAACAATCAATGGTACAATGGTACCTTGGATACTGAGGGGAGTGGATAGCTTATGAAGCAAAAATTGAAGGTGCTCATAAATAATTTGGATACTTCTGAAAAGAAATTATTAGGATGTATGAAGGAGAAAGTAGACCAGATTACCTTGAGGTTCTTCCCAACCCTAAACACCCATGATTTCATGACTTTGTTTTAAAACATAATAACTTTTTTTTTTTTGAGACAGAGTCTTGTTCTGTCCCCCAAACTAGAGTGCAGTGCTGTGATCTTGGCTCACTGTAATCTCGGCCTCCCAGGTTCAAGTGATTCTCCTGCCTCATATTCCCCTGATGTGTTTCTAACTGCTCAGCCTCCTGAGTAGCTGGGATTGCAGTCATGTGCCATCACATCCAGCTAATTTTTGTATTTTTAGTAGAGATAGGGTTTCACCATGTTGGCCAGGATGGTCTCAATCTCTTGACTTCAGGAACCATCCATGCAGGCCTCCAAAAGTGCTGGGATTACAGGCATGAGCCACTGTGCCTGGCCTAGATTAAGATTTTTAAACTATATGTCATAGATTTCAGTAGTCAAATATACATGTGTTAAATACATCCTATTTACTATTACTTTCTGATGTTTCTCTTTTATTATGTGCTAATGTGTCTTTGAGAATCTCCTTTTTCTATGCTTTTGCAGCTGACCAACTCCCAGCTGACATGTCTTTTTACTACATTAATGTCTTTAGTCTAATACTTGTCAAATTTTGCAGATGTATAAGTCATTTTTTCTTCTCTGCAGTGTCTTTTCATATTCCCCTGATGTGTTTCTAACTGCTTGACTCTGAGCAATCTCATTTCCCTTATTTTCAAGTGCTTAAGGGACTGAGCTGGAAATAACTGATAAATTTTTGATGAAAAAATTCTATTCAGATATTCACTTACTGTGTTGTTCATTTTTAAATTTAAAATACTTAGACTGTCTATATAGTTACAATTTTTTCTTAGATATGAACAACATCCAAACAACAGAAATTAATGTTTCTTATTTGATAAACTTGTTCACATTTAACACTTGGAGCCTTAAAATTTATTTTTGAAATACAAGAGTTACCTCTTTGGAGCTAGGGAAGTGAGAAGAGTTGAATTTAGTAGCCAAATGCCAAAACATTATGTGAAAATCAAATTAGAAATAGGAGGATTTTCTTGTCTTTCAACAGCTGGTAGAGCCGCACCCTGAAGAAGCGTTGGCAGATTTTTATGCCAAGTCTACAATTAAGGAGGAAGAAACAATAAATACTGCCCCAGCTCTTACACACACTATGCATACATTCATGCACACATACATCCCCCACACTTTCTCTGTCTTCTAAGTGATTCAAATTTTCAAAAGGAAAAATGAGTATGATAAGAGAGATCACGTTATCTTCAAATATACTAAGAAAAAATCTCATAACAACAAATTTAAGTATATAAATAGATTTATGAAAGAACATAATTATAAATGCAATTAAGTTAATGAGTGATAAAGTGGCATGGTCCAAAGATATAGCCCTCTGATTTAAGAATGTAATTATTATACCTTTTTTTTCTTATATTTTTCTTCCCCTCTACATGAGTGCTCTGAAATCCAAAGCTTAAGGCCCTTCTAGCTTTATATTATTTTATTTTCCTCTGTGTCCTCTAACCTCAATATTTTTCTATTATATTTATAGGCTTCCATCCTATTGTGTTTAATATGTAGCCTTGTACATATATGTACTATTGAAAAATATATAAGTTGTGGAAATTTTTGTATTATAGACCTTCTCTCTTTCTTCCTTAACCAACACTGTGCATCTTAACTCATGTGTGGTAGATCAAAAGTGGCCACAAATTCATGGACACTCCTCCCACAAAGAAATAGATGCAAGTTCTTTACCTCAGTTCTGAGTGGGCTCTGTGAGAGCTTTGGGTAATAGAATATGGCAGAATTGACATCATGCTTGTTTCAGGCCCCAGGACTTAAGAAACTGGCATCTCCTATTGTATTAGATTGTCCTCTCTGGAAGTCCTGAAATACCATGCATAATATAAGAAGTTTACCTACCCTAAAATGGCAATGCTGGAGCAGCCACGTGTAGGCATTCTAGTTGACAGCCTCAGTTGGATCTAATCTTGTAGCCTTCTCTACCAAGGCAACAGGCATGTTAGTGAAGCTATCTTGTGTGCTGCAGACCAAACTTTCTGCTACTAAGTACAAGGTAGTGACCCCCTTTAATGCTATATTGAATAAAGTCATCATCCAGGCAGGCCTGGCCCAAATCCCTGGCACACAAAACTGTGAGATAATAAATGGTTTTTGTTTTAAGTCATGATGTTTGAGGGGTAGTTTGCTACTCAGCAACAGATAACCATGACAACATGCTACTTCAGGTATTGCTAGTTTATAATTTCTGACTGCTATATAATGTAGTTGTATATGTTTAGTTTTATCCATGAGTTCTTTTTAATTTGCATCAATGTAGCTATTACTCTATAGATTTACTTTTAAAAAATTCTACTGTTGATGAACCTCTTTACTGCAAAAGATACCAATATTATTCTGGTTATCCTGGATGCCATTTCAAATAACTTTCAGGCTGCTGAGAAACTAGGTGAAACTGAGAAACTTAGTATAATGATCGAAGAATGTGGAGGCTTAGACAAAATTGAAGCTCCACAAAACCATGAAAATCAATCTGTGTATAAGGTTTCATTAAGCTTAATTCAGAAGTATTTCTCTGCAGAGGAAGAGGAAGATCAAAATGTTGTGCCAGAAACTACTTCTGAAGGCTATACCTTCCAAGTTCAGGATGGGACTCCTGGAGCTTTTAGATCATGTAGCTGAGGCATTTGTTGTATGCTATGTTTGGTATTTTGTCTTACTGTTTCTCTACTAAAAACTCTTTTTAAATGTGGTTTGTCACTGTAGCACTTTTTACACTGAAACTATACTTGAACAGTTCCAACTGAACATGCTGTATGAAGCTCGTCCTCTGACTAGGTTTCTAGGTTTCCTATTTCTTTTCTTTTCTTTTCTTTTCTTTTTTTTTTTTTTTTGAGACAGAGTCTCACACTGTTGCCAGGCTGGAGTGCAGTGGTGTGATCTCAGCTCACTGTAACCTCCCTGGGTTTAAGCAATTCTCCTGCCTCAGACTCCCAAGCAGCTGGGATTATAGGCGCCCACCACCACGCCAGGCTAATTTTTTTTTTTCTGTATTTTTAGTAGAGATGGGATTTCACTATTTTGGCCAGGCTGGTCTCGAACTTCTGATCTTGTGATCCGCCTGCCTTGGCCTCCCAAAGTGCTAGGATTACAGGTGTGAGCCACTGTGCCCGGCCAGTTGCTTAGTTCTCTATAGCATTTCATATCTTGCAGCGTCCTGTAAATAAACATTAGAGTCCACCCTTTACCATGGCTATGTATTGTTTCTACTTTGTGGCCTTTAATGTTGCAAGTGAAGGGTAACCCATCCAAACTGATGTGATTAACCAGAGGTAGTCTTGGTTGCAGTTTTTACAGAAGTATGAATAAAATTTTCCAGAAACCCTAAAAAAAAAAAATTCTACTCTCCATGTTGCTCTTGAAAAATCTACTTTTTTGGTTCCAAAAATCTAATTCATTGTGCTAAAATTACAGTCACCACACCATTGTAAAGCATCTTTACACATGCTTCTCTGTCACTCAGTGTGAAACTTTCTTTGGGATATATCCCAAGAAGTAGGACGGCTAGTGACAAGATGTATGTACAATCTTTTCACTTAATATTACTACACAGCTCTTCATAAGAACACAAGTTTATACCTATCATATTTACTGTTATTTCAAGAGTGTTACATTTCTATCTTATTTTGTGTTTTCTATTTTTAATCCTTTTCTCCTTTTCTGCCTTCCATTGGATAGATTAACTCTTCTGATATAAACCTTGAAGTTGGTTATTCTCTTGTATTCCATTAGTAATTATCATAATGTTATCCAGGATTTGTTTACTGAAACAAAATTCTCTTTCGCTAGTTTCAGTTAATTACAGAATTCTAAATGTTTTATGGACTCAGTAGGAGGACTGAGGAAGCATTTGGGTTACACTTTCAGAAACAATTCAGGGAAATTCTTACGTATTGTTTCTTCAAATACTTATTCTCTTCTATTTATACATCTTTCCTTCTGTGATTCCTGTTAATCAAGTATGAATACTTTCTTAATCTCTCAAGTCTTCTATTTTCCATTTCTGTCATTTTGTTAGTTATGTCCATCAATTATTGCACCTATACCTTCATTTTCAGTTGTATTCATTTTGATATAAATCCCACATATGGGATTCTTTCAACTCTCACATTTTTCAAAACCAATTGGTCATTTTAATAAATGTTTGTTTCCGGCTTTATATTTACCAATGTCCGTTCTTAGTTGTTTAAAGATATTAAGCTTATTTTAAATCCCCGTTCTCTCTAACCTATTGTTTTTATTGTGATATAAGCTCTTTGGCTTGTTGGTTTTCTCTTCTGTTGAACTCCTCAGATTCTTATTATTTTCTCGGGATGCTTATATTTCCCTAGGAATAGAAGCTTACAGTAGCAAGTGTGGTAGGCAGATGGTAAGATGGTTGCCAATGATTGACATCTGCCTCCAGTATTCTCACATTTGTGTAATCTCCTCTCCTTGAGTGTGGGCTGGACTTAGCAACTTGATTCTAGTGTGAATATAGCATGGGATAGTCTCAGAATTAGATTATAAAAAAACTCTAAGTTCTGTCCTTTGTTGCTCTCTCATTTGCTCAATCTGATGGAAGTCATTTGTCAAATGCTGAGCTTCCTTACAGACAGGCCACATGGCAAGGGACTGAGAGGGGGGCCTCTGGCCAACAGCCCTTGAGAAACTAAATTCTGCCAACAAACACGTGAGGGAGTTGGGAAGCACACCATTGCCTAGCTGAGCCTTCTGATAAGCCCACCGCTCTTGCTGACACATTGGTTACATCCCTCTGAGCGGTCTTAAGGAAGAGCACTCAGCAAAGCCACACCCAAATTTCTGATCCACAGAAACAGTGAGATAGTAAAAGTTTATTGTTTTAAGACACTAAGTTTGCTGTGTAACTAATTTGTTACACAGCAATAAATAACTGTTAGAGCAGATAAAATATATCTCATGAGAAAGTGAAAACCTACACCCTATTTCCTACATGACTGAAGGGAGATAGTCTCTGGGATACACATACGCATACATATTAAAATATAGCCTCAGCTTCCTGTCTTGCCATCTTTCTACTAAGTTACCTTTCCCTTTAGAAGGCTATCCAGTATTAATGCCTGCGGGAATGCTTTTTGCTCATTCTTCTTCTTCAATATAATCATCTACTTCTTAGGGTGTAAGAGTTAAAGAGGGAACAGAGAACACTCAGTTCTCAACTTATTGGTATTCTTTCCTACCTCTATCTTTTCTGTTTTCCACCTCACAATGATAGTAGGACTGACAATGACCCACCCACAGAAATGTGAGCATTTTGTTCTTAGATTGGAATGATAGTTTGGCTGAGCATAGAACTCTAAGATCTAAATAGTTTTTCTTTAGCACCTTGGAGACTTTGTTTTCTAGCAACCTACATCACAGACAAGAAGTCAGATGTGGGGTGGTTCTCCTTACTTTTAAGCAATCTCTTTTTCCCTCTAAAATCATGAAGGTATGTTTATCTTTTATTATTTATTCTCCTATATTTTATACTAGTCTCTCCTTTAGAAGCTCTAATATGAGAGAAATGTTCTTCTGGATCTAGTCTCCATTTCTCTTAAACTATATAGATGATATTATGTCAGAATTGTTACTTATGTGGCAAGGTTGTAAAAGATAGGAGTTGGTACAATTTTTATGAAAAATCCAGGCAATAACTAATAAAACTTAAAATAAGCTTATAAGTAGCTCAAAAAAATCACCCAAAAGAGCTACTATGTAAGAACATATATGTAGATATTGAAGTATTTTTGCTTGCAATAGCGAAACACATGAATTTTCACTAAGGTAAGAATGGTTAAAAAAATTATTGGATCTACTATATACTCAATAGAATAGTATGCACCTAAAGAATCAAGTACATTTAAATATTACTAAATTATATTCTTTAATATCTGTGAGGATATTCAGTGAAATGTTACTGCTTTTAATTATTTTTAGGGAAGAAAAAATGGAAAGAACAAAGACTGTAGAGATGAATGTTCAAGTCACAGGCTTTGAACTTTTCTGATGGAAAGCTCTTCATTTGGTGCTTTTGTGTCTCACTGTTGGAGGGTTAAGGTTCTGGGCTGTTTTCATAGATCTACAAAGCTGGGAGAGGAAAGTCCTACCAAGATAGCTATTAAAAATCCTGTTTCTACACCCTCCATGAACAAACATATTCAGTAGGCAATACTTTCCCTGAGTTGACAATCCTTATTTCTCCAATAGCCAGTTTCACAAATCACTGCAGAAATCTATGATAACTAGGTTTCTGAGAAGTGCTGAGAAAATTAAAGAATATTTAAATTTTATTAGACTGCCAAACAGCTTCTTTACACTGTCATTTTTCCATATCAACTTGCTAAAATAGTTAGGACTATTATTTTTTAACATCCTGGAGACAACCAAAATGAGTGATTGAGGCATAAGCCTCTAATCATTGACGGTTATTGAGTCAGCCTGAGACCACTGCTGGGAAAAGTGCAGCCTCAGAAGCATCCGTGACTGTTTTTTCCAAAGTCGCTTTCAGGAGGTTTCACATTAATACACTTTCATTAAAAGAAGAAAAGGTAACACTAAGACTTTGGTTAGTGCCCAGTAAATCTACATTTTATATAGAATAAGGTGAATATTTGAAGAAAAGGGAATAGAGGAAGCACACATCTTGGAGAAGGGGTGAAGGAAGATTAATCTCATCTTGTCTTTGTTCTGTACCTGGGAAGATAAGCTTGTAGTCTTTTGAAGAGGCTGGCTTCTTTTTAGCGCTTGGGGGAAAGAACACATAATTACCGTTGGTAAGGTAAGGGATACAAGGCTTATCTGATCTCCCATTTAGTCATGGCCCTGAAATCAGCTTGCAATATTTCTCTGGGGTTCTCTTGGCCAAGAGGGTATCCAGTCAGTCAGGAAGTTTAGAATTTTATTTTTATTTCCCACTGGTAAACCCTGTCATATTGCGACTTAACATGAGTCTTGCAAAGGACAGATAAGATAATTTCAGAATGTCAATTTCTTGATAAGTAACAAGGAGAGAAGATCCTCTCAAAAAGCATAAGAATGGAGATCCAGGATCTTAGCAGGCCATAAAAAAGTCTTTTTAAATTTGGAGAACCTTTTATAACAACTCAGTTATATTTAACACTCTAATTTCAGAGAACAGAATGAGAAAAAAAAATAGTCACATCTAGGATTGTGCTAATGTCGGAGAGACGCTAAATATTGACAGTGGTGGGAAATCATAAAATGGCAATGTGAGTTCTTTTTACCCTGTGGGCCAACCTAAGGGGAAAAAATGTATTTGAACAGAAACGTTCCACTTAGAAGAATGACCCTTGAGTAAACAATCCCTTTACTTGAAAATGAGTCCAGAAAAGACTTTGAAAACTGTTGATGAATAGAGTCAAACTACAAAATATTTAAAAAGATTTATCTGCAGCTAAATGTGAGTGACCATTACCCAAGGCATAGTCTTAAGAGGTCTGAGAACATACACCCAAAGCTGTTGGATTACAGCTTGATATTATATGGTTTAGGAAAGCTATAAGACATCAATCAGTATATGTGAAGTATATGTTGGTTCAGTCCAGAAAAAGGGGACAACTTGAAGTGGGGGTGGGGAGGGGGTAAGCATGGGTGGGGATGGGTTTTACAGGTCACAGGTGGATTGAAAGGTTTTCCAATTGGCAATTGGTCAAAAGAGTTAAGTTATTATCCAAAAACCTGGAATTGGTAGAAAGGAGTGTCTGGGTTAAGATAAGGGTTTTGGAGACTAAGGTTCTTATTATGTAGGTGAAGTCTCATAGGTGGACACCTTTAGAGACAACAGATGGCAAATATTTCCTGTTCAGGCCTTTAAAATGTGCTAGACTCTCAGTTAATCTCTTCAGGAGTGGGAGGGCTTGGAAGGGGGGAGGTTTAGTTATGCTAATAGAGAGTCCTTACAGATGCTAATTTTCCCTTACAAAAGATGGCTTTGCAGGGTCATTTCAAAATAGGGCAAAGCAAAATATGTTAGGGTAAAATATTTCTATTTCCTTCTTTATCTCTCATGTGATGTTATGCCAGAATCAGGTTGGAATGTAAACCACATTATATAGGGTTACATAAAACCCATCTGATGAAATTTTATGGTTTGTAGGGCATGATTCCCCAGGCCCCTTAGATAGGAATTTGAGCAAGAGAGAAAAAAGGTCAAAGTTTAGTCCTCAAAACCCTACTATCCTCACTGGCATTCAAGTCCACAACAATATTTATTTCATCTGTCGGATACTTGGACTAAATGGAATTCATAAGATTGTTGAATTATAGCCATATATCTAAACAAACAACTGGTACTTTGGCAGGAGGATATAAACATTAAGGAATTTTACATCCATCTGATTTGAGAATTCCATTGAGACAAGAAGGGGCATCTCCTGCACTTCACCTGATAGGCTTTCACATTTTTCCATTCTGTCAATAAAATGCAACTGTTGGGTACTGATGAAGCTGAATAAGTAAGACACAGTTGCTAATCACAAGGAATGCACAATGTTAAAAAAAAAAAAATAAGAATAACTGGCTGGTGGCTGGGCATGGTGGCTCATACCTGTAATCCCAGCACTTTGGGAGGTTGAGGTGGGCAGATCATGAGGTCAGGAGTTTGAGACCAGCCTGGCCAACATGAGGAAACCCCGTCTCTATTAAAAATACAAAAATTAGCCAAGTATGATGTTGGGCACCTGTAATCCCACTTATTCGGGAGGCTAAGACAGGAGAATCGCTTGAACCCGGGAGGCAGAGGTTGTAGTGAGGTGAGATCATGCCACTGCACTCCAGCCTGGGTGACAGAGAGAGACTCCATCTAAAAAAAAAAAAAAAAGTAAGAAAGAATAACTAGCTAGGCTGAGCTTGGCAGACTTGTGGAGGGCATTTTAGGTCCTCAGCTTGCTCATTTCACAACTTTCACTTCTGATAATACTGTTCTTTCTGCTCTGCCCATCTGCCCAGGTGAAAACCTGTACTTAGCTTGACCATCATCATCTTCTAGCATGGAGTAGAGCAAGAGCACAGGACAGACTGAAAATATTGGGTCAACTCCAGAAACTTCTCCAGCATTCCCTAAAAAATGGCATTCATTGTTTTCCTGTGGAGGACCAATCTTAATTTCTGAAACTGCAGCATCTGAGGTGGTAAATGGTGGCTCAGAAGTGTAGATCCAGAGCTAGATCCTAGCTCTGGGTCTTCACTGCTTTCACAGAGCAGTGATTGTATCTGGAACTTCTTCCTGTAGCTGGTCTTCAATCCTAGTGGCTCCTGAAGTGATCAAAGCCGCCAGAACTCACATTTAGGAACCAGCTGATGACCATTTCTCACTGACTTATATTAGAGTGATGACCCTAAACAAAAGATGCTTCCAGAAGGCAAGAGGGAGGTCATGACTTTACTGTGGTGGATGAAGCTTTCTGGCCTGGCCACCATCTGTTTCTTGTTAAAATGATTCTTGTGTCCAGCTTTAAAGGGAGCTTTATGAGGCAGCAAGGAAAGGCCGCTGCAGCCAAGACAGGAAACAAAAAGCTGAAGGAAATGCAGAACAAAATCATCTCTCCATGCTTGCCAGTCAACCTATTAGGTGTTGTTGCTACCTTTTTTCTGTAAAGTCATCACCATTTTACAGCAATCTTGGGTCTTTCCCCTTAGGCCCTTGCCTGGCTGCACAGCTTGAGGGATGTGATTCATCCAGAATAGAAAGAGAAGCTAAAGCTCAGAGGTGTGCAGAGCAGTGCCCCTTGGCACATACCAAAGTCATATAGGGCTGGAACTTGGTTCTCATTTTCAGCCATTGCCTACCAAGATGAAAGAATATTTTTGCCATGTGGTCAATGCATGCTGTTTGGGCATTGCTTTACCTAGATCTTGCTCTTGAGGTGTGAGGAAATGAATCCTGTTCAATAAAGCCTCCTCCTTCCCCTTCAGTGGTGCTTTTCCTCCAACAGAAATACAACTTGTCTCTTAACTAGTCTCTGTGCTTCTCGTCTTTCCCCCAGCACTTTGATTTCACTTCTATACAGCAGCAGCTAGATTAATTTTTGTAAAGCACAGATCTGCTGCTGCTTTTGATTCCTGCTTCTCCCCAAATCTTTAGCATACGATTTACATGGTCCTTTATAATCTGGGTCCCACTGATCTCTCTCCCTCCACATAATTTTTTCCCCACACTCTGTGGTTAATATGGTTTGGCTCTGTATCTCCACTCATATTTCATTTTGAATTGTAATCCCCATAATCCCCATGTGACAAGGGAGAGAAAGGGTAGTGAGGGAGGTGATTGGGCCATGGGGTCAGTCTCTCCCATGCTATTCTCATTATAGTGAATGAGTTATCACGAGAGCTGATGTTTTTAAAGTGTGGCATTTTCCTGTTCTCGCTCACACTCTCTTCTGCTGCCTTGTGAAGAAGGTTCTTGCTTCCCCTTCTGCCATAATTGTAAGTTTCCTGAGGCCTCCCCAGCCATGTGGAGCTGTAAGCCAATTAAATCTCATTTCTTTATAAATTACCCAGTCTCATGTATTTCTTAATAGTAGTGTGAGAACAGACTAATACAGTAAATTGGTACTGGGAGTGGGGCACTGCTATAAAGTTGCCTGATAATGTGGAAGCAACTTTGGAACTTGGTAATAGGCAGAGGTTGGAACAATTTGAAGGACTAAGAAGAAGACAGGAAGATTTGGAAATGTTTGGAACTTCTTAGAGACTTATTGGATGGTTTTGACCAAAATGCTGATAATGATGTGGACAATGACGTCTGGGCTACGGTAGTCTCAGACAGAGATGAGGAACTTCTTGGGAACTAGAACAAAGGTCACTCTTGCTGTTTTAGCAAAGAAACTGGCAGCATTTTGTGCCTGCCATAGATATCTGTGGAACTTTGAACTTGAAAGAAATTATCTGAAATTGGAACTTTCATTTAAAAGGGAAGTAGAGCCTAAAAGTTTGGAAAATTTGCAGCCTAATGAGGTGATAGAAATGAAAACAACAACAACAACAACAACAAAACACAAAACATTTTCTGGGGAAAAATTTAAGCCTGCTGCAGAAATTTGCATAAATAATGAGGAGCCAAATGTTAATTGCCAAAATAATCGGGAAAATATCTCCAGGGCATGTCAGAGGTCTTGGTGGGAGCTGCTCCCATCACAGGCCCAGAGGCCTAAGAGGGAAAAGTGCTTTTGTTGGCCAGGCCCCAGGTCCCCCTGCTCTATACAGCCTCAGGACTTAGTGCTCTATGTCCCAGCTACTCCAGTCCCAGCTTCTCCAGTCCCAGCCAGGGTTAAAAAGGGCCAAGGTATAGCCCAATTGTTGCTTCAGACGGTGCAAGCCTCAAGCCTTGGCAGCTTCCATAGGGTACTAGGCCTGTGGGTGCACAAAAAGTCAAGAACTGAGTTTTGGGAACTTCCACCTAGATTTCAGAGGATGTATGAAAATGCCTGGATTTCTAGGCAGAAGTTTGCTGCAGGGCCAAAGTCCTCATGAAGAATCTCTGCTAGGGAAGTGCAAATGGGAAATGTGAAGTGGGAAACCCCACATGGAGTCCCCACTGGGGTACTGCCTAGTGGAAGAGGGCCACCATTCTCCAGCCCCCAGAATGGCAGATTCACCAAACAGCTTGCATTGTGCACCTAGAAAAGCTGAAGGCACTCAACACCAGCCATGAAAGGAGCTGCCCAAGGCTGTGGGAGCCCACACCTTGCATCAGCATGCCCTAGATGTGAGACATGGAGTTAGATGATTTTGGATCTTTAAGATTTAATGACTGCTCTTCATGACCTTGGATGGGTCAGCAAGTAGAATCCCTTCCCTTTTCCCAGCTGCTAGGTCTCCTATGGATCTGTTTGAAGTTCACTAAATTATTATATGGGGTTTTCTCTTTGATGGCTCTTTTTGGAGTGCATGAATCAGTGAAAGATTGATCCTTACATTCCATTATCACCAAATTTCTGAAGTTCTACTTTGCTCAGGGCACTGGGAATGACCAAGACAGACAGGATCCCTTTTTGCTTGAGCTCACATGCTGGTGAAGGGTGAGAGACAGTATCCAAGTAAATAATTAAAAAGAATATAAGACTTCAAGGAGTGCTATGCAGAAAATAAAAAAGGTGATATGGGGAAAAAAAGACAAGAATTATATTTACATATTACTAGGAAATCAGCAAGAATCCCTCGATTATAACTGAAATTATAATGGCTGACACCCTCTTATTTCTACTTTTCTTGATTTTCAGCTGTGGGGGAAAAAAAAAAAAAAACTAAAATTGTTTTCTAGAATCCGACTTTCCTGAAGGCATAAACTACTAAGTGTCAGAAGACAAATCCAATAGAATTAAATTACTAACATGAGGCCGCTATTCAGTCCCATTGTAAGAGAAGAATCTTCAACATTGGAAGCACACAATTGGACATCTAATGTAAAAGACGATGTCTCATATAGCATAGAGTTAATTGGGGTATAACTGTCAATTGAATGACCTTATCAAAACTTTCTCAAAAGGTGTGCTGCCTTACTCACTCAGGTTTTCGCCATGAAGTGGAGACAACTGCACTAAGTTATTTTTCTCATAGGAAAAAAGAATAATAATGTAAGAGCCCAAAACAACCCTTGTCTAAACCCAGAGGCACCAGAGACCAATGCAGAAAAAAAGAGACAGAGAGAGATGCCTCCTTCTCACAGTAATCTGGCATTTTAAGCAGACCTGATGTGTTTTATGGATAGAAACCTAATCCTCGGCCGGGCTCGGTGGCTCATGCCTGTAATCCCAGCACTTTGGGAGGCCGAGGCGGGTGGATCACAAGGTCAGGAGTTCGAGGCCAGCCTGACCAATATGGTGAAACCCCGTCTCTACTAAAAATACAAAAATTAGCTGGGCGTGGTGGCACACGCCTGTAATCCCAGCTACTCAGGAGGCTGAGGCAGGAGAATTGCCTGAACCTGGGAGGCGGAGGCTGCAGTGAGCCAAGATCGTGCCACTGCACTCCAGCCTGGGCGACAGAGTGAGACTTCGTCTAAAAAAAAAAAAAAAAATAGAAAAAGGGAAAGGAAAAGACGCCTAATCCCCATCAATTTCCACCTGAACCACATAAGAGAAGTAAAGTAAGAAGTCTCATTTCTAAGAGGATTCTCCGCTTATGCTGACTGCCTGAACTGTGGGTGACTTCAGGTAGCTATAATCGTAAATCAACTCAATTTGAATTATCATTAGTATTCACTCTTCAAAAATGAATATAAAATAACCATTGTCTGCCATAAGAAATTTTTAGGAAGAAGTAATTACCTTCTAAAATGATCAAATCATTCAATTCAATCACTTGTGAAAGAAATATTTATTGTCTACTATGTGCCAAGCAACATAACTTCAGTAGCAACTATTCTTAAGGATTCCTAGAATATTGTATTCAGGTTATTGACAATCTGGATTAGTAATTATTATTAAACCTTTGCCTATGGTATGAGAAAACCTATGGATCACTTTTCAGAACAATACATACACGTCGTATTGGGCTGAACGATGTCCCCTACAAAAGGTATATCCAAGTTCTAATCTCGGGTACCTGTGAATAGAACTTTGTTTGGAAATAAAACCTTTGCAGATATAATTAAATTAAGGATATTAAGATGAGGTTATCCTGGATTTAAGTTAGGCCCTAAATCCAATAACAAGTGTCCACATAAGAGACAGCAAAGGAGAAGACACAGAGACACAGAGAAGAAGATCATGAAAAGATGGAGGCAGAGACTGAAAGTGTGCTGCCCCAAGCCAAGAAACATGGAGAGCTGAAAGCCACCAGAAGCTACAAGAGGCATGGGTTTGGCTCTCCTTTAAAGCTTCCAGAAGGAATCAACACTTCTGATACCTTGATTTCAGACTCCTGGCCTCCAGCACTGTGAAAGAATAAATTTTTGTGGTGTTTAATCTACCTAATGTGGTAATTTGTTATAGCAGGAAACAAACATAATGCTCTTACATGCGGCATTTTGCATAATATTTCAAACTCTCTGCATGGACTCCCCAAGGGTTCATGAAGCCTAAGTTAAACAGATCTGAATTAGAAAATGTCCAGGCATTTATGGTCAACGTAGTGAGGGGACTGAGGGAAACTTGTAATTTGTGGCAAACATCAACTGGGAATACTTAGCCTGCAGTGGAGTTGAGAGATGTGATGAATTTCCTCAAATATTTGGAAAACTGTTAAATCTATATGTCCTCATAGGTGGGTGGACATATAATTTGTCATCTAAAATAGGGCATTGCTGAGAGTTAAAGGGGGACAGTATTTACTTGTTGTAGGGGCAATAAGCTTGTATGAACAAATACTGTCCCAGGAAACCTAGGACATATGATCACTCTATACACAGGAGAAAACCGGCGTCAAAGCACGGGACAGAGAAAAAAAGAGAGACATAATTTGGCTCAAAACAAGGAAGAACTCTGAAAGAAAATAATCCAACACCTTACCAGACTGTTTTAGTAAAAAATGGTCAATAATTTGGCAGAGAATATTAGAGGCACAGCATTTTATATTCAAGGAAACCTCTAAAGTCATTTTCTATTCTAACATTCTATGTTCTATCATTCTGCTCCAAATATGAATTTAACCATTTTTAATACATACTTTTGGACTTTGGGGTCCCTCAAAAACCAATTTTTAATTCTGGTTTTGTTAATTTTTAGTTATATAAAATTAGGAAATATATTTATTTTCATTGAGTACAATAATATCTATTTCAAAGGGTGACTGTGAGGTTTAAATAATAAAGTAAATAAAAAAATTCAGCACAGTGTCAGAAACATAATAGGTGAACAATAAATTAAAATTCTTTTACCCTAGTAAGTCCTAAGTATATAACTATAGTTTTTTTTTTTTTTTGGTTAAGTAAATGAATGCAAATGAGTTCTTTAGAGATTATTATTGCTTAGGTTTTTTAGACCTTTGGAAGTAGAAAATGATGTTTTTCATATGTGCTTGAGAGGAAAGGATAAGAAGGAAGGAAGAGAAAGAAGAAAGGAAAAGAATGAAGGACAATAATGAAGAAATGAATGAATGAGAGATGAAAGGAAGAAAGAAGGGAGAGAGGGAGGAGGGAGGGTAAAAAGGGAGGGCAGGAAAAAAAGAAACAAGAAAAAAGTTCATAGTGATCCTTTTGTTACACAGAGGACAACTGTGCCACGATTTTAACTGGCATCAAAAGCATGTAATCTGATTCAGGGTAAAGTGTATAACTAACGTCCTTCAAAAATCTTGTGACAATTTCTCTAATGTTCTGAATAGATTAGTAAGTGAATGCCTCAGATACTGTGCAATAATTTGTCCTCAGCTAAAATAAGATATAAATGCTTTGGGTACAATTTATTCTAGTTATCTGGAATATGTTTTTAGCAACTTAAATTTCTATCAACAAGTCTTCAGTGAGCCTACTGCTTTTAAGGGCTCTAATCAAGACAATAGTTATAGGGGGCATAGATAATAACATTTGTCCTAGTTTTCAGGGTTCTCATGAGGATCAGATGTGATAATAGAGTAAGAAAGCCTTAAAACCTTAATTGCTATAGAGTGGAAAATTCTATTAATAATAACAAGAGTCAATAATGACAATAATTCTGGTGAAAAAAGTCAGGTCTCCTTGGCAGCAGGGAAACGAAGTATATACTTCTGACCCATGGGCATGTGGAGAATCCAGCTCTGTGTTTGAAATATAGGGCACCTGGAGAACACATGGACTAACTTTGAACATAATTCCAAAGTGGTAAACCAAAAGTCTGCCAATCTGAAAGAGAAAAAAACACTGGGGATTTCAAGCACATAAAGTATAAAACCCGAAAGACAGACTGTTTTCAAGAAGCATCAGGTCAAGTATTGGTAACCTGTTCCAGGCTTGCTAAGGACTGCAAGATGATGTCATGAATTATGCAGGTGACCACAAGTGCCCAGGGCACCATGGCACTTTCCCAAATTTGACTGACCTCCTTCAGTTTATCCTTCCCATGGACCATGCTCTTAAAGGCAGAATAATTTGCCTTTAGGAAGGTTAAATTGTACATGTTCTGATTCTACATTTCTTCCCCCCTCATTACTAGCAGGCAGCCAGGCTTTCCAATTATGGCCTCAAAGATTTGATCAGGGCCAAACAGAAGCAATGAAATGTTAACAGGTCTTTCTGCCTTTTATTTAAAGCTAGAACTCTAGAAAAAATATGCCAGGGGAAAAGGAGGTGGCAAGAGCATTTGGGGAGCTCTGAGACTCTGGGATTGATTCTCAAAGTCTGGGTAAAGGAAAGTGGTCTGAGAGTCTAGCAAGAAGTAGGTGTTATGCCCTGAAATCTTGCTGCATCCTAGAAGAAAAGATGTCAAAGGGAGTTTGGTGCATTTAGAGAGATAGGATTCCAGGCGTCAGGGTTCTCATCTTCTCCAAACACAAAGATCTCCATGTCAAGCAGCAGTTGCCCAACCTGAGTGGGACATGAACTTGGAAAAGAGATGTCTTCATGGTAGGTGGTATGGACCCAATATCCTGTAACCAAAGAGCTCCCCATAGCCTTGGGCTATGTAAGATCTAAGAACTTTGCTTAGGACAGAGTGAAGAGACTCAAAAATGACTGAGATATAATTTTTCAAATCATTCTAATAAGTTGGGAGTTTGGAGTTTGAACTCAGGTGGTTTAAAGAAAAAAATATTCCATGTAAAAATGTTTGCACTTGTACCTTTGTGTACTGAAAATTAGATCTCATTATATTGGCCTCTGAAATTGTTTTTTTGAGACAAGGGCTCTATTGCCCAGCCTGGGCTTCATTGCCCAGGCTGGAGTACAGTGGCATGATTTTGGCTCTCTGTAGCCTCAACCTCTCAGGTTTAATCCTCCCACTTCAGCCTCCTGAGTAGATGGGACCACAAGCACATGGCTAGTTAATTTTGTTTATTTTTTGTAGAGATGAGGTCTCACTATGTTCCCCAGTCGGATCTCCAACTCCTGGGCTCAAGCAGTCTTCCCAGCTCAGCCTTCTAAAGTGCTGGGATTATAGGTATGAGCCACCACACCCAGCCTGACCTCTGACTTCTTTTAAAGTCATGACCCTGCTTGAGTATTTTACTCAATCTCATGTTCCTTGAAGTGTGATCCATTAAAACATTGTCCTTAGCCTTCCCTTTACTTCCTATTAGAATGTAGCTATCTCAGTATGGCAGATTCCAGCATGGAGACAGCTACTTAGGAGAATTTTTTTTCTCAAAAAAGTCTATTCTCCACTTCCACCTTTCCAATGATTTGAGAATGAATGAACATGAGGTTGAATTTGCTAAAATGCTTGAATCCCTATTTCCATAGATTTTTATGTAGAAATTTCACTGTTTTTCAGGACTCAGCTCAGACATTCCCTTCCCAGTCTTCCTTTATTTCCTAATACTAAGTTAGGAGATCCTTGTTTGTTGTTCTGTGGGATCTTGTGCTTGTACCTACCATGACTCTTACCATCGTATGCAATTGCCTGTTTGTTTCTCAATTTCTCTGTCTTCCCACAGAATTGTGTGCATCCTAGGGGCAGGGGCTGTGTCTTAAATCTAAAACCTCTAGGTAGTGTCTTATAAAAAAATAAATATAACATTGCGAATGCTGACACTTCTAGAGATTATCGACTCATGGATTGGGGTTGTGAGAAAAAGACTCTTCACCAGATGGATCTAGAAAGGTATTTCTGTCACAAATAGCCTCTCAATTTGGGGGAAATGGTACTTATCTTTTTGCCTAACTTGAAAACCAAAGAGATATTTGAGAAAAAAATACATACCAAATTTAGTAAATGTTAAAATTAAAAAAAGATAAAATAGTAACAGAAGGAGAAATATGTATAATATTATTCCCATAACTTTAAACTGACTTTCCTTAAACATAAACACAAAATTACCACTTAAAACTCCAAAGTATTTAATAAAATTATTTGTAGTACTTTGTCATGCCACCAATCAAATATAATTAATCTAAAAACTGTTAAAAATGACCTAAGTGAAAAGATCTTTTTTTTTTTCTGGTGTGAAGTTCAGATTTTCAATGAAATTAAATATAGAAAAAACACAATCTGGGAATTTAATTTTTAATATCAATTTAATAATTATCTAGAGCATAATTTTTCATTTCATTTTATGGAATTTTTAGTTCTTATATATTATGGATTTTTCAAGGTCTTTGTATTAGCATTCACATGTTACATGGATACTTTTCCTTTTCAACACTAGTGAACTATAAAAGGAAACCTTATGCTCTTCAGCAACTGATTATAACACCACATTTGCTGCTATTGTTAAAATTGCTCATTTTCACAGCGTTATTTAAAAAAAAAAAATGTGATCCAGGATGAAACCTGACTTACAAAGTCACAACTCACAAGTGAGTTTTAAACAGTCTGGAAGAATCTATTCATTTGTTTATAACATGCAATTTTATGAATCAAATATAGACATGATAATTTTAGATGCCTTTTACAGTTGCATCACCAACAAATGGTTTGTTTAAAAATATAGTTGTAATTTAAAAAGGACATGTGCTACCATAATATTTTAACACTCCTTTCCTTGTGAGCTAGAGGGGAACAAAAAAAAAAGCAGTCCTCTTTTTTTTTTCTCCCCCAGAAAAACAGACGTCCACCATTTCCACCTTTTTGTTTGAGAATCTTAACTATTGCCGAGGCCAATGGTTTTCAATGTTTCTTAAGGTAATCTAAACCATTTTTCAAATTATGTTTTTGCAGAACCATAACCCATGAAAAACATGAAAGAAGAGCTGCTCTGGTTGAGGCAAAGGATTTGAAGCCCTGCAAGAAGAGCTGCCTCTGTCTGGTTATCCCCATCCTCCTCCTGTGGCCTCTGGAGAGAGTAAACCTGGAGCCCCCTTGCTCCAGAGCTGTCCCGGTTTATACCAATTGTTCTGGCATAATTATAAATAGGTTCCCTTTTCACCTTAATTATCCGCATAGCCATCCCGCCTCTGAGGCACTGCCACGTAACTGAAGGGCTTACAGAATGCGGATGAAAACCACTAGTCTAGAGCCAATCTGGAGGTCAGGTGACTCCTTTCCTCACACATCAGGCAGTAGCTACAAGTTCTGCCAGCAGAACCAATTCAACCAGGCTACCTTACATTCTAGGTGATTTGGGCTACCCGGTAAGCAAAATAGAGTTTGTGCAAAACAAAAATCCATTTCTTTCCCTACCAATGTACTCATGTATTCAGTGTTTCTGCTAATCCTACCAACTTCCTAGTCATTGAGGCCAAAACTCTAGTTAATTTTTACTTCTCTTTCCTCTTCATGCCAAAAATGCATTTAGTTGTCAGCTTCTATCAATTCTGTCCCAGTGTCTCCTGTGTGCTTTTTAACCTCCATTGTCACTATGATTTCTCTAATGAAAGTCCATGTTTGTTCACACATTGGTGGGCCAAGGCAAAACCCGATGCCACCTTTCAATTCCTATTTTAAACATCTTTCCATCAATTTCCCTTTTAGATATTTGCCATCATCCCCACAAACTTTTCCCAATTTCTCTCTGCTTGAAGGAACCTCTTTGTCTTGTGAACATCATTAGAACTTCATCCTTGCCTCACTCATGACTCATGCAAATTTTCACTTTCAATTATAATTATTTACTTGTTTTGTTACTTCTATTAGCTTATAGGTTCTTTAAAGGCAAATTGTGTAATTAACTTTGGTGTTTTTAATAACACAGTGTACTTTGGAGCTTTATGAATGCTTATCAAATAAATAAATAATTAGATGTATGAACAAATAAGTGCAAAAATATAAGTTGCTTTAATGTGTTCATTGCTTCAGCCTTTACCATCTGACAAAAATTATGATACACTATTCACTATCTTCCGCATTCCAAGCAGAAAGTCTACTTCATTTGTCCTGAGCACAAGCCGCCTTCTATGATCCTTTTCACAAGTGACCTACATACAGCACTTTCCCCTTACCTTCTGCTACTTTTATATGCCCTCCAGGTTTTCAAAATTCAACTCACAATTAAGTTTCTCTTCACCGCTAGCCTAATTAGCTAGCCCCGCTGAGCAACATCGTTATGCTATATCATTTAACCAACCCTATTCCCTAGTACCACCAACTTTAAATCATGCAAATAACACAAAGAACAGGTAAAACTAATTCATAGTTGTCTATACCATGCATTTCTCCCAGACCTCTCTAGTAGATCACAAATTTTTAGTATTTACTATGTGCCAGGAACTGTTCTGAGAGTGTTACCTGTAATGACCCATTAATTTTCAGAGTCACCGTAAAACAGGTCATATCCTTCTGTTAAAAATTAGGAAACTGAGGTCAAGTAAGAACAGACAAATAAGAAGAACTGGACTTCAAATACAGGTAGTAATAATACAGGTGGTATTAATACAGGTAGTATTAATGTGGTATCAGCTTCCATGCTTATCACTAGTACATATTTCTGCTTCTCAGAGCTTTGAACTTGCTGTGCCTAATGTCCTGAGGTTAATCATACAGTGTAATAAAAAGCCTTTAAAGTAAGGCAAACTGGAGTTCAAAGTCTACACCTGCTATCCCATTGCTCTGAGACCTGAAACAAGATACAAGATATGTAACCAAACTCTGTTTTCTTATTTCTAATACCAGGAAAATTCTAGTGCTATGAAAATTGAAGGAGTTATGTTTCATCAAAAGTATCCAGGAAAAGACAATATATGGTGTGTGTTTAATACACAAAGTAAATCAGAGTGGAGATCTGTAATATGAGGATGATTCAAACAGAACCAAGGTGCCAATCGTATTGTCTCCATGCTTGCCATAGGTCCTCAGCCTGCAACAAAGGGAGGCTGATTTACTTTGTGTATTAAACACACACCATATATTGTCTTTTGCTGGATACTTTTGATGAAACATAACTCATTCAATAGTTGAGATCCTGGGCTCTGGAGTCAGTCTTTCTGGGTCTAATTCCTAGATCTACAAAATACAAGTTGTATGAAGTTGAGCACATTTCCTAACCTCATTAAGCTTCAATGTCTTCAACTGTTAAATAAGAAAAATAATAGCACCTCTGCCATAAAGCCATTGTGAAGATTCCATGAGTTAAAATCATAAATAAGGAATAGTGCATACAAACTGTGATTACTAACTAACTAGAATTTTTTAACAGTTCAGCTCAAATTGCTAAGATAGCTCCTGAGTGGTCCTCAAGCATTTAGGATCTTTCTTTTACAATCCTGTACCTCATTGCAAGGATCATTGTGGTAAGCTAAGCAGAAGACTATATATATATATATATATATATATATATATATATAAAATTAGAGGCAAGATCTTGCTCTGTTGCTCAGGCTGCAGTGCAATGGCATGATTACAGCTCACTTCAGCCTCTAACTGTTTGGCTCAATCAAACCTCCCACCTCAGCCCCCTGAGTAGCCGGGACCACAGGTGTGTCCACCATGTCCAGCTAATTTAGAAAAAACATTTTTTGTAGAGACATGTTCTCTCTTTGTTGTCCAGGGTGGTCTTAAAATTCTGGGCTCAAGTGATCTTCCCACCTTGGCCTTCCAAAGTACTGGGATAACAGGTGTGAGCCACTTCACGAGGCAGGTAAGCAGAATTCCAGATGATGAATTCCACGCCCTTAGTCTCCTATTGTTACTCCTGTGATTATGTTGCCTTACGTGGCAAAAGGGATTTGGCAGGTGTAATTAGTAAAGATTATCTAAGTGGGATAATCTAATTACATGAGCCCTTTAAAGCACAGTTTTCTCAGGCTGGTAGTAGAATATGAAGTCAAAAAGATTGGAAGCACAAAAAGAACCTGTTGCTCTATTGTTGCCCTGGAAGTTGGAGGGAGCTATAAGAGAGGGAATGTGGGTGGCTTCAAGGAGAAGAAGGTAAACCCCAGCTGACAGGGAGGAAGGAAACAGGACCTTAGTTGTACAGCTGCAAGAACTTGAAGTCTGCCAACATCCTAAACGAAATTGGAAGCAGATTCTTCGCCCAAGCCTCCAGACAAAAGTCCAAACCAACTGACAGATAAAGGTCAAGCTGATCTTGACTTGCTCCTTGTACGACCTTGAGCAGAGAATCAAGTCACCCTGTGCTGAATTCTGTCTTACAAAACTGTGTGATAATAAATGGGTGTTGTTTTAAACTACTAAGTTATTTCTGTTACTGTGCAGAAATAGGAAACTAACAAAATCATTTGACTAAATGATTGTTCATTATGTCAATGGATTCCAATTATTTTAACCTGCTGTACAGGACCTTCTGAGGTCTTACTCCAATCTAATCTTTTGGACTGTATTGCATGTTCATTAGTTGCTTCCAAGTGAAAGTCACTCTCATCAAGAGACAATTAACTGATTCTACACTGTGCCTTTCATTTTCCAACTTCCTGCTCTTATTAACTGTTCTCAGTCACCAAGGTATACCTCCTCTCTACTTCTCAGTTCCTTTGTGCCTTCCATTTAGCATCTTTCCATGTGTCTTAAATCCCCATGCAGAGGGAGAGACAGACTCCATGCTTTAACATTTTCCATTTCAGGTCCTTTTACAATAGGTTTCCTGACTCCTGATGGTGAGAAGTTTTGATAATGAAAATATTGATGAGCATAATGATAAGAAGGATCTCACTGAAATGACAATGACAATAACAGCAACAACAGCAACAATAGCACAACACAGCATCGTATTAAATACATAGAATGTTCCAAGTTCTGTGTTAAATATTTGCATGATTTCTTTTACTCCCTTTCATCAATCCTATTAGACAACTTTAAATAACCCCAGTTTGTAGATTCAGAAAGATGGTTTAAATAACTTGCCTCAAATTATATAGGAAGCAAAGAATATGCACTAATTTATTTGATTCAAAAGCTCCTACTTTTATCTGGATTTTAGTCTCATGTTATTTCAAATGCCAGAGGATATTGAGGAATTTGGGATTCTGAACTCATATAGTACCTTGGACAATGGCATTGTTTTCAGTTGAAAATTTAATCAACATTTATTTAAAATCTGCTTGTGCCAGGCACTGTGTAAGGCACCAGAAACATAAAGAAGAATGAATAAGCTGAAGTATTTTTAGGGGTTCATTGTCAAGGTAAGAATTCTTCAGAAAGGAATCCCTTAAAGGGAAGAGTAAGACTGTCAAAGGGAAGGGGTGTTCCATTAAGAGGAGACAGAGTATGACATACTATAGAAGGCTTGAAATAGCCTGATGAGCTTGGGAAACAATGGGTATTATTTCAGGGTAAAGATGCAGACAATCAAGCAGTGAAAGGAGAGGCTGGAGAAGCACAGTGGTCATAATTAGAGGGCAGAGTGTACCATACTCAACAAGTATATGCAGCACAGAGGGAGGTGATTAGACTTAAACAAGATTAGTAATATTAATAAGAATAGATAGCATTCATTGCATTGTCACTTCCTGGCACAGAGGCAAGAGCTTTAAAAATATACTGTATTTTCTAATCTTTCTAATTATCCTATAAGGCAATATTTTAAGACTATATTGTAAATGAGGAAAGTAAAGTTTTGAGAGATCGATCTATTTGTCCCATAAAATTTAAACCCAGATTTACCTGAAACCAAAGCTCATGTTCTTAACTATTACATTTGACGAGGTCCCAGTGGTAAAGTGGAAATTGTAGGTTAGACTATATTTTAGAATTAGAATGACTCATTAGCAAATTGAATAGTTTTGTTTACTTACATGTTATATAGTAATTATAAAAACATGTTCACTCTCCTAAAGTTTTATGTCCTTATGATATTACAGCAGCAGTGTGTGAGAAAGAATTTTTCATTTGGATTTAGACAAGATGAGTTTGAAATTCCTGCTCTTTAGAATTTTTTGTTATCTTGAATCACTTAATGATACCCTTAAAAATGGTCTTTCAGGTGATCTATCTTAAAACCTTATTGGCATGTCTGCATACCTCGAGTCTTAAATATGCATATTTCTGTGAAGTCCTCAGATATAACCTTCTCCTGTAGCTTTCTGAGTTCTGAGGAAAATGATAACATAAACATTGAGTTTAACATTTACTCTTTCCAATACGTTGAGAATAAAGTGTTCCTATCTCATTTAAAATACTCCATATTCCAGATGTCACAGGTTTCTTTCCCCTACCAGATTAGAGAAATCAGATCATATCTCAAATATTATCGGGCTGAAAGAAACACAGCTAGACGATTCATTGAGAGGTAATCCCTACCTATAGTGAGCTTGCCATCTAGATGGGAAAAATGCCACATCTTATCATAAAAAATAAAACCAAAACATTATTACATGATCAATACAAAATTAAATAATTAGTTCTATCAGAATTGAGAGGAAGAAGAGATTTGGCAGTAATTCATAAAAGAGAAGGAACAGCATATGATTTGAGTCTTCAAAGAGGGATCAGATTTTAATGATTTCTGTTGAAAAGAGGAAAGAGAACTTTAAAAGGAAAATGATTAAGCATCAGCAATGCAGAAAGATTAGGACACAGTTAATTTTTTTTCTAGATAAAGGTAGAAGACCAGCTATCTGGACATGAAAGTCTAGAAAAGTAGATGTTACTATTTGGGCGATCACCTATGTGTTTGAAACTCTAATGAAAGCTATGAACTCACTTCAGAAAATGATACAAATGCAAATACACTAAATTATCCTATTGTACAAACACAACTACTGTCAGCCTGTGGGTACACATCGCTTAGACCTTTATGTCTAGTTATGGATATATAGGTGCATTTCTATAAATCCATCTGCTAGTTTTGTGTGTTTATATTTATGCGTATCTGTGTAGGTATCTCCTTCTTTCCACAATGGCTGATACTTGGTTGTTGACAGCAGCAGAATCAAGTGCAGAGACTGATGATATTCCTTTGGAAACCCAAGATGCTGTTATATTCAGAGTTATTTTATTAGACTAGGTGTTTGTTCCTTTGAATATCTGAATATCTTTTTGGAATAAAAACAGTTTTTTTTCTTAATTACATCTAAGTAAAACTACATACTCATAGTAAAAATTTTAAACAGGACATAAAAATCTAAGAAGGAATGTGAAAAATCAAGTAAAATTCCAACAAGAGTGGAGGGGCTGCTGAACAGCCCAATAACAGAATTAATGCATTCATCTAATTTAGTAGTACTATGTGAGCTAAATTGGAAAAGAAAAAGCCTAGAAACCAGGAAATCAGTTAGACAACCATGCAATCATCTGACAAATAACCAAGGCCAAGAGGAAATCTTACCAGCAGTGACAGTCAGAGCCAAGTTGTGTTGAGCACCTAATTTGTGCAAAGCAGACACACTCTGAAGAAAATAAAAAAGGCATGTCCTGTGTGCTTTAGGAGCTCAGTGAAGTGAAAGAGACCAGTTCTGGCATAACTGAGGTTCACAAAACATGGCCAGGGAATTTGTGTGAATAAGACTAATCCCTAGTACATGTTCTTTTCCACCTGTATGCTGTGTTGAGAGACATTTCAAATCCTCATTTTAGATTTAGGGTTAGGGAATGCTTGGTGGGCAAAAGAGAATCACTGCATCAAGCCTATTGTTGTACCAATGTTTATAAAAACTAAATCAACGTAAATCATTTCATTTTGAAATGCAAAGAGAGACAAAGGTTTGTACAAAAAGAAAGGTTCCTGAGGTATAGGTGCCTGAGGGTGGATGTAGTCTCTTTTAAAGGCGAAGCCTCATAAAACATTTATCTCTTGGTGGCTGTCTGGCCAGAAAGGTCAGGCTGGGGTAACATTTGTTAATGATTATCTAAGTACAGAATTGTGTTGGAATGTGTCTAAAGCTAATTTTCAAAGCAGGAGTAAAATATGAGATTCATCGAGAAGACAACAGTTATTTGAAAACAAAAGGAAAAAATAATGAGTAAGAGAGAAAATATACAATTCTATAAGTAGTTGGGTTTTCCCCCCAATATTTTAGTTTTGTCCAATGAATTCACTTATTTGTATGAACAAACAACATAAAATAGTACATTTATTTTATTTTCTGTGCATTTGTCTGACAAAAATTAACTATAATGACATGTCAAACATAGGACAGTTAGAAATGAAAAGTTAAATTGATAGTATCACTATAACTGTATTTGGTGTTTTATTTTAATGTACTTTTCAAACAAATTTTGACAATATAAGGAGGGAATATGAAGAAAAACTTTGAGAATGCACACATATTAAATCATTTCATACTAAAATCTCTGTCTTATTCTTCCACAGCTATTGAGGCTAGATCACTTTCTAATGTTGTGATTCTAATAATACGTAAAAGAAATAAATCTTACAAGATATGCAAATAAGTATTAATGTATGACTTATGGAAACTTATACAGATTTTATATTGAACTGGTACTGCATATTCCCCATTTTAATTTCACTAACACTAGCTAAGTCTTTTTAATAATCCAAACACAACTTCTAAGCTGGGAGGGGCTGCAATTCACTTTTTGATTCCATTCCAAAGTTCCTTTCAGAGTAATAAAAACATTTTCTAAGGAAACAGGATGACCTTGCTTCATTATTTAAGCAGCTCAGCCTCTGTTTTTTTCCAAGCTTACCATAGAGTTGGCTTCAAGGACACTTTTTTCATAAAGGTTTCTAGAGAAGGGATGATGTCACCATGGAAATTGTCAAGTTTGATTCTTTCTCAGAGACATTACTCTGTGCTAGATATTAGGAAGGAGGGGCCCAAAGACATAATTCTTCAAAGATATACCTACATTTAAACCTAGATCCACATCTGGTCTTTCTTGGGAAAAGCTTTTGCTTTGAAAGTAATTCAGAGGGACACGAAAATTTAAAAGCAACTATAGATATCTTTCAGTGTCAAAAATACCAGGATAATAAATCACTACAATCAATTCAGAAAAAATTGAAATTGAATGTCATTACATTATATTTTTAATTTTAATTTTGTTTTAGTTTTCTTCTGGTGAAGACATATGGCTCACCAAATCAAATAAAGTATATATGCCAAAGTTATGTTGAAAGCAAATGGTCAAATAGTGTGTCAGGAAAGGATCTAGAATATACATATAATTTCTCCATCTTGTCCAAAGTCCCAAGTTGATGGATAACAATACATCATCCAAATTCTGTTCTAAGTTTCAAAAATGTAAAGGTTATGGGTAAATTGAGAGAATAAATGGTATTTAAAAAGAGCTTTGGCCATATGATTAAAAACAAGATGTCAGTGTAGATTGGGTCTGCAATCTACACACACAACCCAATTATTTGGGTCAGATGTCCATATTAACATTTAAGCGCCTCCAAATCCCAACTCTTTCTCATTTTTTAAAAAAGAATTTAACTACATAGCCATCAATTCTATTTCTTTTCTGAACTATGGTAAGACCCTTTATTATTTTTTCACCTAGAATGCTCCAATTGCATTTTAGTTTATCTCTCTTTCTACATTTTCTCACCTCAGCCCATCACCTTCCCACTCTCTCACAGTCTGTCCATGTAATGCAATTTTCTTTCTCTTTCTTCCTTCCTTCCTTTTTCTTTCTTTTCTTTCCTTCTTCCTTCCTTCCCTCCCTCCCTCTTTCTTTTCTTTTCCTTTCCTCTTTCTTTCTTTTTCTTTCTCTTTCTTTCTTTCTTTCTTTCTTTCTTTCTTTCTTTCTTTCTTTCTTTCTTTCTTTCTTTCTTTCTTTCTTTCTTTCTTTCTTTCTTTTTCTTTCTTTCTTTCTCTTTCTTTCTTTCTTTTCTTTCTCTTTCTTTCTTTTTCTCTTTTTCTTTCTCTCTCTTCCTCTCTCTCTCTCTCTCTTTCTCTCTCTTTCTCTTTTTACCAGGGTCTCAATTTGTCACCCAGGCTGGAGTGCAGGGCAGCCTCAAAGGATCCTACCTCCTCAGCCTCCCAAGAAGCTGGAACTAGAGGCATGCCCTACTGCATTCAGCTAATTTTTGTATTTTTTGTGGAGATGGGTCTTGCTATGTAGCCCAAGCTAGTCTGAAACTCTTGGGCTCAAATGCTCCTCCCACCTAGGCCTCCCAAAGTGCTGGGATTATAGGTGTGAGCTACTGTGCCTAGCCTCATGTGACTTCTTTAATGCCAAGTTCTTCATTGACTCTCTTTGGTTCTCAGCGTACTGTGCAGGCCCTTGATCTTCTCTGGCATTTGTTATGATGTCCCCATGTACACCTCAAGACATTCCTTCCAGAAAAACCTTTATTCTAGTTCACTATCTAAAATACTTAGTAGCTTTGCTAAGCTAAAAGGTCAATTGTTTAGGCTTAAAACCTGGGACTCTTTTTTTAAATAACCCTCTCTGTCAGCTGTTAGTTTATCAGTTCAAAATCTTAAATATTAAAATTCTAAGATATGAACAAATACAATTTTATGTAGTCACTTTTATTTCAAATTTTAAAATATCAATCTATTCAACAGCAATTCCTAAAGGATCTTCTTTGCCCTTCAACTTTTTTATACTTACAAGAAGAACTACATTCATTTCAAGCTCAATGTCTTCACAAAGTAAAAAGAGAGAGAGTCAGAAAGTCAATCTGAATTTGAAAAGATCTTTATTTTTCAGAGTTTTAAGGTGGATCCTCAATTATGTCATGTTGAGAAGAATTTTATTCTAGATGGCTAACAGAAGAACTTTTGTCAGTAGAACCGACAAAATGTGCCTGGAAAATGTTCAGCTATTTTGAAAATAAATGTCAGGATGTCAGCTTCCCTTCTCTTTCCGCAGGCTATCATTATTTGGCCATATAACTAGCTCATTAGCACTGGCCATATATATTAACCCCATGAGGGATGCGTAAACAAAGTGAGGCAGAGTCTGCTAATTGGCTTTCAGTGCCTTAATGTCACATACATAAGAAAACTTACTTTGGTTTTCTTCTTCAATGTTCCTTTTTCAGTTGGGCAATTTACTCTAGATTTATATTCACAGTCATTAATAAAAACAATAAAAGAAAAGTAATTCTATCATTTTTCAGTCAGTAATGCTGGCCAACTGAATCTGACGTAGACAGTAGAGAATGTATACTTGCTGGAGGAGAGAGGAAGCTAGCAATCATAAAGCCTTTGTCATTATCCCAGTAATAGTAACATTCTAAAAGGCTCTATCACTTATGCTCTATCTTCATTTTGCAATCTTATAGTGTATATGGTATATCTAGTATATACAGTATTAATAACTTCAAGGTAGTCATGGAACATCCAAGAACAAATGGGCTTTTTTTATATTTGCATTTTTTAACTTATTAACCTGGCAAAAATATGAAAAAAAGGATCAAACTTACATAGTCAGTAGTTATATAATTTTCATTTAAGATCCCATTGTCACACACATTATTTAAAGTAATTCAACTTATTTATTAATTTTTTTCAAAATGTGGAACGCTTCATGAATTTGCATGTCATCCTTGTGCAGGGGAGATGCTAATCTCTGTATTGTTAAATTTTAGTATATATGCTGTCAAGTGAGCACAATTCAGCTTATTTTTTACTCTACCTTAGAAGTCAGTTTGAAGATGGATTCAGTGGATAGATGGAAAGAGGGAAAGGAATTAGACTTGGGGAATTGTATTTCTAGCTCATGTAGTTCTGTAACTTATTTAATGCAGATAAAACTCCATCTTCAAGTTAGTGACTTCAAGATTTCTCTGTAAGGATGTTTATCACGACATTGTATATAACAGCAAAAAGGTGGAAATGCTTGGATGTCTAACCCTAAGGGATTAATTGATCAATATAGAATGCTAATATGGCAGGATGTTAAATAGCCATTACAAGATATTGAAAAATATCATTATAAGTAAGAATATAAGATCATAAAATATTATCTTATACTTACAAAATAAATATGCACATATATATTTATTGTGTATGTGCATATATATATATAGTAGAATATATATTTATATGTATGATAAATACTGGAAGGACATTCACAAAAATGGAAATATGGTTTATCTTCATGCCTTGGGATTATAGATGGTTATTAGCTTCTCCTTTATACTTATAGCATTAAAAAAATCTTTTATAGTAACATGTTATAGGATTACTTTTCTAATAAGATAAAGAAATAAAATATATTTTAAGTAAGATTTACGTCATTCAGGAAAAAATATTTTTAAAATATATATATACATGTGACCGCATTTTTGTGTGTGTGTATATATATATATATATATACACACACACATAGATATTTATGTACTTATATAATTTAAGATATATCACTGAACATGTCTTGTCACACAAAAATGCATCTAAACCTGGGTTGATAGGACTGTAAATAAATGATCAATGAAATAGTTTTCATTTTTATTTTGCACTCTGATTACTTAGCAAAAGCAGAAATGAGCTAGTGCCTTGAAAGTCTGATTTCCGTAGGCTTGCCCTAATCTTGTAGCATTAATTCAAGGTTGGATATGTTTTCAATTTTCCTTTTAATCAAGTCTATGAGCCAGAAACCAGGAAAGGAGATCACTGTAGCTGACTTGCAGCTGTAGTTCCTCACCTTCAAAACTGAAGATCAGGCATATCAGGAGTACAAAGTTCATTTAGCCCAAAACAAGAAAGAAAAAAAATCAAATTATACCCCCCCAACATACCCACACATTCCCCTCACAGTATTTCCCAAGATTCAGTCACCATTCTTAAAAAATATTTTAATATGAGAGATAATTTTACGTCTACTTTAAAAAATCATGTAACTATGCATATATTTTAAAAATAGAAAATGAAAGAGAAAAAAAATTCTATAATCTCACCATTCTATCACAAATGAAATTACAAAAATATTTGTACTAGAATTATTAAAAAACAATTCAATTATATGAGTTTATTCATATCATTATTACATCCTCATTACAAACCTGAATATTTAAATGTACAGAATAGGTAGAATGCTTTTGTGTTTTCATAATGATTTTTAATTGGTTCTCTTGTAGCATATGTGTGTCCATATCTCCATGTTATAATTTTCATAGTCCCCTATATTTTCTATTAAAACACAGATCACAGTAAGTAGATATAATTTCATAATTTTACTTATTAACATATCTCCTTAATAAGATTCTAAGAAATTAGAGTATGAGGACTATTCTAGCTGTTGATTACTCTGGTATCCCTGGCAGCCAGCTCAGTTATTGGCACAGAGCTAAGGCTGAAAATGAAAGAATGACAATTATCTAACGAGTGAATAAGAAGTCTCTTCACTTAATCAGCATCATTTGGTCCACTTTGAGTCTACTATCTACTTTTGAATCAAACATCTCTTTTCATAGAGTTTCCTTACATTCTTTCTTTGAAAATTTATTTTAGGATTATTTTGTTTAACCATATATTGCAGGGTTATTAAAAAATATGCATTTTATAGGATGTAAATGCACAATTTACACCCTGTAAAACCTACACTCACAGGAAGTCTGGGTCTCAGGGACCATGATAGACATCCATGAGTGCGTAATACTTGCCATTGTGGTATAATGGAAACACCAATATACCACAATATGTGATTGTAGTATACTGGAAACACGTATTCTGGAATAAAATTAACCTGGGTTCAAATGCATGCTTGCTTACGTACTTGTGTGATCTAGGATAGGTTATCCTGATTTCTTTGAGTGTCAATGTAAACATAGATAAATTCAAAATGTATGCAACTTAACTGGCCAAGGTTGTAGCTGTAAATAATAAATAACATGTATATAGTACCCGGTACATGGAGAAAATTTTCATAATATTAGTTCCAATCCCTAACAAACTCAGACATTACTGTAATACTAAATAAAGAACAAGTGACTTTGGTTTTCTACTTTGTACAGCATTTCATATTTTATATCCTATTTAGGAAATCATAACTGTGAAGAAAATAATTTGTAAAACTCATGCTATCTATGGAGTTGTCTCAGGATCATGGACTGCTTTTACTGAAACAACAAATAATTTGTTTCCTGGAAGAGTTTCTTTCGTAGTATAATATCACTAACACAAACCACCTTCAGAGAAAAAAATTGCAAGGCACAAAGAAGCTACAGATATAGTGAAAAAAATCATTAATTATGATAAACATACATTAGTCAAGCAACAAAGTTCATATACTAAATTATTAGAGTGTCGACAGTTTGCCATTCAAAGCAGATGGCAGAGATCTTGGAATCACATTATAAGTAAAGTAACAACATGCCTGCCTGTCTTTATGATTATGTACTGCCAGGGATTTGAATCAACTGAAAGAAAACATGATTTATTCAATGACACAGTTACGTTATACCCAATTGTTTTATCAATAATTAGTAGAGATTTATACTTCACAGGTATTCAGCTGAAGTTAACTGGGTTCTTGGCATTAAAAAAAAAAAAAAACACTGTAGGGTTTATGAAGCAATTAGACTGCATGTATGGTTCTTATAGTCATTGACTCCCTGAATTTTGTTTTTTAAGTAACCTCTTGTTTTATTCAGGGATAATAGGAAAGAACATGTAAATAAATAAACTTTGCACACAAAAATCCAGATATATGAAACTTTGAACACATTTTCCCACAAAACTAACAAAAATAATACTTATTATTAGTCAATAAATATCTGCCACTTTACATGAATTATCTCATTTAATACTTACCACAACCCTATGAGCATGGTTCTATCATTAACCCCAATTTGCAAATGAGGAAATTTGTGCTTGTAGAAGTTGAGAAACTTAACTGAGTTCAGATAGTTGGTAAATTGGCAAATTCCAGTGAATGTGCTATTCAATCTCTCCAAAACCTATTATCTTAACTATTCCCACCCAGGAACTGCTAATAAGAATTCAAATAAAATGATTAGAGAGTGTCACGCCATCATAGATATTGATCATTAATGATCAATAAAATAACTAAAAGACAAGTAATCAGCGGAGTATATAACAAAAAGCAGCCTAGTGCATAGACTTTACAAGTGAAGGTGACCTTTAAGATCACTTTGTTCGGTGTCCTCATGATAGAGTCCGAGATAGGGAAGATAAGGAAGACTGAGCCCAGGTCACTTCCTATGGCCTGACATCTTCTCATAGTATCATTGTATAAAACTCTTAATAATATGTCTTCCTAAACAGCTGGAAAATATTCCATCCTACTTCTGACCTCTACCTTGATTTTGTAAGAATTCAATAATTTAGACAACGTGTAATGTAGCTTTCTTCTTCTTGTTCTGAAATAATTGCCATGTCAGTGAGACCTATGCTTTAGTGATCAGCTCTGTGGAAAAGGAAATGAAACATTCTATGAATGGGGTAATTTTCTTCTCTAATGAAGTAAGAAAATAAGCAGTTGGTGAACTAATGTTTAGCATATTTATAGTCACTTCCATGCTACTAAAAATAATACAATATCCCATCTGCTTGTGGCTGCATAATGGGTTAAGAACACAATGGAACTCTACTATCAACATTAGTTCCAAAACACCTGGTTGTGTAAGAAGGGGAAATCTAGGGATTCAGAACTTGCTCCAGGAAATATCTTCAGTTTAACTTCATCTTTGTCTCCATTTTACTCTTCATACTCTCAGCAATTACATGTTCAATTGTCTTTCTTGGGCTCTTTTTGCTTTCTAAATATATGCTTTTATTTTTCTATGGACATATTTGATCTCTTCAAACTATTTTCCTCATGAATCAGCTCTGTCCTATCTTGCTACATAGTATGTTCTTGTTCCTTCATCTGTTGTTGCAACATGTTGCATACCTGACATATAACTCTAATCTAATTCAGAACAACTTGATATTTAGGGAACTCGATCATGCAGTAATTCATGAAGTAATTTTTCTATGACAGGTCTATGTTAGGAACTGACCATGCAAGAAGTCAATATCCAACTCTCCCATAGTTAAAAGTACTTAAGAATCAGCTATGTACAAGGTGTTACAGAAGAAATTGACCCAGTTTGGCTGCCACAGATATCTTCTTCAGGGAAGCAATCCTGAGCCAAGGCTTGAAAACTTAGTAAGAAATTTAGCTTGGTAAATTGGGAGGGAAGAGCATTCTAGCCAGAAGGGGTAGCATGTGTCACCTTGACATATAAAGAAAGCAGTACCGAAGTTCCAAATAATTAGACACACTTTTAATCTATTTCTATTTTTACTTTTTTTTGCAATCAGCTTTCATAGATTGAATTTTTTTTTCTTTTGCAATCAGTTTTCTCACATTGAATACACTTTAAATTTACAAAGCAAACAAAGGTTTGCCTTTCAATTACTGTCAGCTAAAGTGAGCAATGGCAATGGATTTCAGATCATCATCACTATCATAGATATCTTCTGAAACCTTGGGCTAGTCCATTTTTCTATCTGTAAATGAGAATAAATTGTCTAAATCCACACAGAGTAGTTGTGATGGTTATGTGAGAAGAATCCATGTTGTACGCTAAGCATCATGCCTTGCACAAATTAATTTAACTATTATTAATTAATTTCCAAGTCTAGATCAGGTATTCTAGTGGAAAATTAGAGAGATCTGGTTATAGAAAAAGACAAGAAGTCATTTAAATTTTTAATGCCTATATGTTTATATATATAGATACATATATATATGTATATACACATGCATATACACACAATACGTATATACGTAGATCCCTGAACCCAACAGTTTAGGCTGACATAAAAGAGCCAATAAATAAAGGAAGTTCACAAAGTTGAGGAGTTAAAACAGGTAAGGGAAGTGCTAAATGAAAGAATGTCATTCTTGGGTTTTTAACCATGACCTAAAATTACATTTGTTCTCAGAACTTAATATCCTAAATGGCTTTAAGAGTCTAGGAACTTGGTATCCGTTTTGTGCCCTCAGTTTAACCCTAGAACACATGTTGTTCTTTGGGCATAGCTACGTAGTTATTAATTATTGACTGAAAGGCACAAAAGTCCTTAATCAATCTGCGATAGGTTTCCTTAAAGATGCCCCCACTCCATTTAAATACAAGCAGTGTTTTACTTTCAAAAGGCACTTCCTCAACTGAAGGCTGATTTTCTGCAAGCAAAAGGAGCTGTGGCATTTCATTCTGGAAGCCTGAAAAGAAGTGTTAATTATTTACTAGAGTAAGAGGTAGCTGATTAAACTAATATGTTTAATATTTACCAGAATCTATTTTTTTAATAAATGAGCACTCCAAGATAGGTCCAAGTAGAGGATACTTAATGTTTCTGTTTAATCTCATTTTTATCTTAATTACTTCCAAGAACAAGTCTTGAAAAGGAAAAGTAAATAAATAAAAGTTTATCATGTTAAAGTTGTTAGCCTTATGAAAGTTAGTATCTGCAATGCTTGAAAGAGCACGGTGGCTCATGCCTGTAATCCCAGTACGCTGGGAGACTGAGGTGGGAGGATCTCTTGAGCCCAGAAGTTCGAGACCAGACTGTGCAATATTGCAAAACCTTATTTCTACAAAAAATACCAAAATCAGCTGGCCATTGTGGTACACGCCTATAGCCCTGCTACTCAGGATGCTGAGGTGGAAGGATTGCTTGATGCTGGGAGGTGGAGGCTGCAGCGAGCTGTGATCATGCCACTGCATTCGAGCCTGGGTGATAGAGTGAGACTGTGATCTACTGTATTTTAGGGACCATGATCCCTACTAAACTTTGAGTCCATCTAGGACAAGTCTGTGTCTTATTTTCTTATAGGATATGCTGAGTCTTATTCTACTGACCCTTCTGTGCTAATGTCATGCCCACCACTGAAGGACTTTTGGATGGATAAAATAAGTAGACAGACAAACGAATCAATCATACATACATGCATAAAGAATCATGAATTATTACAGAGCACTATATAGCTAAGTATGAAAAAATAAGTGGGATACACATTTTGTCTTTAGTTCATAGAAAAATACAACTTGTTGCTGACTGTGGACTCTGAAATAAGATTAAAATAAGAGTTCTGTTTAAATTAAAATAGCTGCCTGGATAGAAAGTTTCTTTAAGAGAAATTACACTAACACTGCTTCTATCAACACATTTTCAGCAGTCTTAGTATTTTTTTATCCTGGTATTTAATGAACATTTATTGGCCAATAACATGTGTTATAAATAAGACTATTTCTTGCAATTGGCAGAAATTTTGACAATTTAATGGTAATGTTAGATATTTCATGCTTACCGGAATTTCTGATTCATATATGTTAAATTAATTAAAAATGAGAAAACACTTTATTATCTGGTAGTGTCCAGACTTTTTCTAAATGTGGTGTCTACAAAAGGAGGAAGGAGTAATAGATGATTTTTAAAAGTTGAGAATCCAAGTTTGTTAAATAATTACTTTTCAATAATGCACTCTTTTCTTTTAAAAATTTCCTATTTTTTCTTTTTAAAATGACGCATTCACATTAATTGCTCTGTGTTTACTCTAACATTTAAAACATATAAAATACAATTATTTACAGGAATATACAAAAAAATGGAATGCATGTGTATTATTTTAAAAATTAAACATTAGAATGCTCATCCTATGATAAAGGGAGATCCAGGGGCCTGAAGAGAGGGTGCAGGTCATGCTGCAGCTCTCAAAGTGGCTGTCCTATTCACTGTCAGCAAAGTTAGTAAACAAACAAACAAAAAAGATTTACTCCATAATTTCATCCAATCTGTAAATGTAAAACTAAAATAGGATCTCCCAATCTATTAAATACAGTCATCTGATTGGATTATGGCAATTGATATGATTAGATGAACACTTAAATCAGATAAGGTAACCAATGTGCTGACATCATGATTTTAAAGCCTATGATTTTGGTAATTCCAGCATTCTGATTACTATTGGTCACACTTGAATACAGTATTGCGCTTATTTGTGCTTTTGCCTTCCAAGATTTCAGTTACCTGTGGTCAACTGCAGTCAGAAAATAGGTGAATACAGTACCATAAGATACTTTAAGAGAGGGAGAGAGAAAAAGAGAGAAAGAGAGAGAGAGAAAGAAAAAGAGAGAGAGAGAGACCACATTCACATAACTTTCAGTACAGTACATTAGGTTTGCTCTATTTTGTTATTAATTATTGTTATATCTTATTGTGCTTAATTTATGTACTAAACTTTACCATGGGTATTTATGGGTAGGAAAAACCTGTATGTAGAGTTTGATACTTTTCATGGTTTCAGGTATTCGCTGGGAGTCTTGGAACCTATCCTCCAAGAATAAGGGATTAACACCGTGCACGGAATAATGGAGCTTCTTCAGGTGCTAGTCCATTTGGGGAGGCAGCCTCAAGAGATACACCACAAGGCTTGCAATAACCCTACCTTTTTCTTTAAATGTAGGATTTGCCAGTTTTATCTCCAAGACTGATGACTTTAAACAAGAACACCCCAGGACACACTGGAACAATTTGACCCAATGACAATTCCTCCTATACAAGACTGGTTGCACCCTTCTTTAATAAGTGAGAGTGCTGGTTGATACATGGTCACAGTGTCCTTTGCCTCATTAATTACTTTTATCTTGTTAGATGTCACACTACAAAAATGTCCAATTATACTTTTTACCCAGTGAAGAACATTCCAGTGTTCTTCAGTTGGCTTTTTAAAATTCTTTAGGCCTCAGTTCCCCCCATCTTTTTTGGGAAAATGGGGGACCTCTAGGCCTCTAACCTTTATCCAGTTAGAGGCCCCCCTTTTTTTCCCCCAAACTCTAATTCTCTACTTCAAATTATTCTCAAAATATTTCCATGTTTGTTTGTATCATCTGAAAGCATTTTTTTTTTCATTACACAAAAACTTATTTATTTAGTACCACCACATTCATGGTATAGCTAGGGATGAGAGAGAAGAGGGAGGAAAGGAGCCTTAATTAAAAGAAAAAACAAATATTGATTATGCTCTTGAGGTGATTATAGACTAGCATGGCCATGTGTCTAAGTAACTATATTTAATGAGGTTTTTAAATAGTAGTAATTACCAAAAGAAAGAAACAAAGAAAACTCAAGGCAGAAAAGCAATAACAAATACTTAAAGAGCTCCTATTCTTCATGGAAGAATAGAAATGAACCTGGCAAGGAAGGACACAGAATAATTGAACACGGTGTGATAAAGAGAAAGACTTCAAGGCAGATAGAAACATTTAATAGCAACTTTTTTCTTTAATTACAAAAGCAAAATGCTTCATGATAGACTAGAAACCAAACTTGGAGGCAGAAAAGCTAAAGGTTTTAGTATACAGGTAAATGGTGGTGGAAGAAACTGGAGAATAATATAATTTGTAGCACTTCAGAGTATATGTGTACAAAACCTGTTAATTCTTTAAAATAAGTAAAACTAAAAGGCAGCAAAATTACTCTAAGGTTTCTAATTTTAGAAGCCTATGAGACATCAGGCACAGGCCTTCATGGCACAGACAGCCAAGAGGGATGGCATTGGGTCGTGTGCCCCTGTCCCTGGATCACATAGTATTAAAGGATAGTAGAGGTAAAAGACATCTTCTCAGTGTGATGTAATGAATGCCAAGAAGGTCACTGTGTCCCAAATAATGTTTCCCTTAAAAGGGTGAGAGGGACTGAAATTCTAGAGTCAATTACTATGTATTGAAAGTGTACTCTTGGGCACATTCATTCATTCCTTCGTTCAATTTGTCCTTGAGCACCTACTTACTTTATGACAGGTATTGTACTATGCCAAGAATGTAAAACTGAAAGAGATAATCTAGCATATATGTGTTCTTCCTTCTTCCATGAGTTCACTCCACCACCACATGCATACATTCTAGTGTTCTTCAGTTGGCTTTTTAAAATCCTTTAGGCCTCAGTTTTAATTTATATCACATCCTTTTATTCCATAAAGATAGTCTCCTCTTCTATTCTTTCTCATAGAAGCCTGCTCTTTTTTTTTTCTTGGATACATTTCTCCCAACATGCCATTATATTCTTATTTGTACTTTACTTGTTTTGATTTTTCTCTCCTAGAATAGAATGACTTTTCTCTGAAGCAGAAGCCCAATCTGTTTTGTTTACTGTTATATATTCACTGTCTCACAAAGTGCTGTTGCATTGTAGATATTCTAAAAGTTATAGTAAACATATTAACGAACATGCTTTTCAGGAGGGAAACCACCACTGAGCTGAGAATTAGGTATGCTGTGAACTCGTCTCCTATTCATTATGGGTGAACGATAGTCCCAGCTTCTCCAGAACTTAGGCATTTCTTGGAAACATAGAATTCTCACTACTTACACAGAGGCAGTCCTAGGTAAACTGAGATGGTTGGTCATCCTTGCAAATGAGAGGTATGGTTTGTAGAATAATAGACATTGCAGTGTATGACTGGAATTGCACTAATCATGATTTACGTTTGCATCATACTTTCTAAATTTTAAGAGAACATTCAATGAAAACATCTCCCTGTTCCTTCACAGTCCTTTGAGATATAGAAAGGCAAGAGATTATTACTTTTATGTTACAGATGATGAAATTGAGGCTCAGAGAATTTAACAGATTTCTCCAGAGTCACTTGCCTAATAAACACAGCCATGGTACTGGAAGCCATGCCTTTGGAAAGATGCCTACTGCTATGCCTGATCCAACCAATCACACTGTTTAACTAACTCACATGGGAATTAAAGCTGTGACCGTGGTCTAATTAACATCACATTTCTAGTAACTATGCAGTCTGAAACAAGTGGATGTTCATAGTCAACAAATCTGAAATATAGCTACATAAGCTCTTTTATCACTTCTGTAACAAGCACAGTATTTATTAGGAGTATTTTCTGTGAACTGGTATATTCTCTAGACCTTTGAAATGTTTTTAGCCGTATGTTTTAGATTTTCAATGTAATGTTGTTGTTGTCGTTAACTGTTTTCTTGCCACCATCTCATTATATGTGTGACCTATGTCTACTCTTTGAAGCTCACTCTATCATTTTGTGACCCTTGTGTATATACATAGGACTTCACTAATGATAGGAATGTTTTTCTTTACCCATTGTTCAGCTCTGAAAGAGCCCTGAGAAATGACCAACTGTAGGTAATTAGAAGCTACTGAAATTAAACATAAGAAAATGTATCCCTGTAAAAAAGCAGAAGGCAAAAAAAATAAATCTTAGGCAAGGATCTAAAAGGCTGCTTTTTAAGCAGTTAGAATGTAATGAATATAAGTAAAACTAGCCGTATTTTAAAAATGTGGATATTTACTAAAAAATATTTTCCCTCTGTGGCCATTTAGGAAAATCATCACTCTTTACTTGTCTTCTGGATGAGGTAGGAACTATTCTGATAAGAGATTCACTAAGGGTCAAAAGTAAAGATCTATAAGCTAAAAAGAGATAACATATTAGAATGAGTCAATGCTTTTTCATCTTTATGTTAGACAACTTCAACCTCTAGCTTACCTGAGAGTGAAACTACAGTGAATATGAAATCCATTAAGAATTAAATCAAAGCAGCAGTGTGTACAGCGAACACCTTCCATAAATAAATTGATTAGGGGAGATATATGTCATCCCAGTTTGGGTGGGAAAGGGAATTACAAAGACAAAGTTATTGGTTTTGAATGCAGAAATTACATTACACTGATTTCAAATTTGAAAAGAAGATATCCATTTGGATAATCACAACCTAGGAACAAATATAAGAAAACGTCTTTCTCAATGGTGAGCCTCGTTGCAACTCTTGCTGACAAGTATAACAAAGATTTTCTAACCAAGAATGAACCTCTGCCCTTACCCACTTGCTTTATTTTATGCAGACCTCAAGGCGTGATCCACACATTTGAAAGCAGATGGGGAAGAAAAAGCAGTTCACTCCCGTTCTAATCCTCCTATTTTTCTAGAGCATCTTTCTTCTTTCATGGGTGCTTACTTCTTTTTATTTCAAAGGACTAAATGTTCTTTAGCTTCCAGAATGATCATTTTTCATACATGAATAAAAAGAAAACAGTAAGAATTCTTGTCATTAAGGCTATTTTACTTCAAGGCCAAGAAGAAAATTGCCAAAGAACCAAAGGCTTTGTCAGTAAATGCTTTCAACTATTCTCCCCAATATTAATCTTATAATAAATCAAAATTAAGAAGTAGGCTGTTGACAAGAAAACAGTTGAAAAGTGCTGAAATTGGGATGGTTTAGATGTATTCAGATGTGGCATGTTTAATAACACAGCGTGTGAAAAGCAGGGGAAACATTTAATAAGCTTGCATTCATGGTAGCATTTTTGTTCTTTAATGAATAATGAGTTAGATTATGCAGGGAAAAAACTCATTAAAGTAAAGGAAAAACACTCAGTATAATTTGGAAAGATGTTCATAAATGTTCAAGAATTATAGCAGTAAATAATTACACTATCCAAAGAAAACAAAAACAACAATATTAATGTTAACCAAAGTCAAGCATGTGGTATAAAATGACATGTTGATTGATAAAAAGCAACATCTAAACTGTAAACGTAATAGGTCCACTCTTACAAGTAAGTAACATAGCATTAAAATATATTTAAAAATCCACTTCTAAAAATAAAAAGGAAATACATACACAGACAATGGTAATATTTTAACAATCCATTATCAGCCCATAAAAACAAAATAAAATACATAAATCAAAACATAGAGAAAAACCCTATTGTTGTTAATAAAACAGAATCAGTAAGTTGTAATTTTAAACATTATGCTGTTTTAGCAACAAAAATACAACTACATCTCAAGTGTCAATGGAACAATTAAAAACACTGATCAACTATATGGTGGCAAAATGTTATATATTTTATAAAGTAGAAATTTTACATAAGTCTAACTGGAATATTTTGAAAAGTAAATTGCTTAGAGATTTAAAAACTTAAATATTTGGTCAATAACAAACTATTTAGAAATCAACAAAAATGAATGCCACATTTTAAATTTAAGAAATACAATAAAATGTAGTTATAGATCATTTCATGCTTTTAATACTTTGATTATTATTAGAGTAAATAAGTAGCATTTATAAATAATTGACATTATTAAACATTATTATTTTAAAACAGAGAAAATAAGTAGAAAGAATATCCAATTCAAGAGTTTTAAATGAGAAAAAAAAAGACCACAAGAAAGCAGAAGGTAGTAAGTATCATACAGAGCAAAAACTAAAAAGCAGAAACAGAGAGAAATTAAAAAGTACGCACCCAGCAGTTTTTTTTTTTTTTTTTTTTCAAAGAAAAGCAGTGACACTGACCAACCTCTCTGAGGTCTAATGAAGAAAAACTTTAAAAAGAACAAGGCAAACAGCTGAAAAGGAAATTTAAAACATTTAAGGGAATATTTTGTATGCATGCTTCAAATAATTTATAAATTTCCACGAAATAGATTGTTTTCTGAAAATATATAAATCATTAAAATTGGCTAATAAGAAGTATAAAGCTCACCTAGATCATTTATATAGAAAAAAACCTGAAAAATATGTATCCAGAAGAAAAACTTTAGAGCCAGTACTAATACTTATTAATTTTCTCACACTTTTAGAAATTGATTTTCATCTTACTTAATTCATCTCAAAATATTAGCAACAGGAGAAAAAGTTACTTGCTGAGCATGAGGCAGAGCTATGACACAGGCCAACGACGTTCTACTATTTCTTACTGTATGGTAAGTGATTCTTTCCGGTATGACAAAGCATATATATCTATAAAAATATGTTTTTTTTTAAGCCCATGTTATGGTGTGTGGGTGGGGGAATACAAAAGCTCAGTGAAATAAAATAATTTACCCAAAGAGACCTACTGGAGGATTCCGATCTGTCAGTTTTAAAGTTGATACTGTTTCTGCTACTTTGCACAAGCCCTGAATCATTGACCTTCAGCCAGCACTCACATTCTGACAGTAATTCTGCAGTTACAATCCTCCTAAGAGTTCACCTTCATTTGTATTCTATAACCACACTTAGCTCTCAAGCCTCAATTCTATTTGATAATGCAAAACTGAATTCTTTTAAGTCAAGAGAATTTAGTTACTTCTGGTTTAAACTACATTTCTTCTGGGAAACTACTCAATTACTTCAGAATTTCTCTCAGGACTTTTCTCTCTTTATCTGTCTCTTCTTTTTAGGGTGATGAAGCTCTGGGGGTTCTGGAGTGAGGGTGAGGGGCTTACAGGGTGTAGGCAGAGAGGGACCTGGTTCATGACTGTTTCTTTGGTAGTGTATATGGCTCAGGATACTCTACTCTTCCTTTAGCTCAGGCAAGAGAGGAAATGACCATTGTCATTGCCCAGATTTAGCCATCTTCTGCTTATACCCGGCTATAGAATCTTTGCACCTCTGGGACCTCCAGCAGTTATGCTAGCTCTCATCTTTAAGCTCTTTTCTTGCACCACTCACTGGCTTTCTTCTTTTCATGTAGATAAGGAGAATTGAGTATCAGTTTTCAGTCCTCTTTTTCATTTGGCCTGTCCTGCCACCTATTCTACTCAACCGTTGCAGCTCTAGTTTGAGATAAATAACTAGAGTTGAGATAAACACCTAACTCTTTAGTTGTTCGTCTCAAACCAGAACTGTAACAGTTGAGTAGAACAGGTGGCAGGAATAGGCCAAATGAACACCTCTATATCCCCCTTAGTTCCACCTGAAAGGCAGGACATCACTGTCCTCTGCAGTTTTACTAGCTTTTGATTTTCAGAAAGGGCTAATGAGTAATTTTCAGAAATCCAGTACATTGAATGCTAATACCTGCATGTTGAAGTTTTCTTTCTCTAACCCTCTGAACAGGTCCTAGCTTCAACAGTAGCCTAGAACAAATCATGATGTCTGAGATGGAGTTAGGGAGTAACCCTAAGACCCCCAGAGAATTCTTAGATCATGAATGAGTTCTCAACAGCCCCTTAGTGTTTAGGATAGAATAAAGAAATCTCCAGGGAATCCAAGTCTCTAACCTTCATCCTGCAAACAAATCAACAATTTAGAAGACAGGCTCATTATATTTTTAATCCTAGATTATGTAATCATCATTTCAGAACTTTGAAACAAAAGATTGAATAAGAAAAAAAAAATAATGTATATCAACTAAATTGGCAGCTTCCAAAAATTCTTTTGATTAACTTAATTTAAAAATTTTTCTTTCAATCTTCACAGTATAATTTTATCATGCTGGATCACTGAAGCAAGGAGAAGTTTTAGTAGCAAAAGATGTACAAAAGATAGCCAGGAGTTTGCAATTTTTTTAAATCAAAATTTTAGTGGAATGAATTAAGGAATCATCCCTTAGCTAATTCACCTAGTTCAGGCTTTAGAAAAATTTATTTGGTATCTCAACTACTCTACTAACATAGAAAATACAATTCAGATAAGAATACCTGCACAATCTATTGACTTCAAATTTTCATGACATATAGGCTAGTAGGCAGTGTATATAGCTGATTCAGTTATACCACATAAATATGCACTTTACACAAAATTAAGAAACCACAAAAAGTTTCCAGAATTATTGAAGTCATCCTAAAGGCCTCTTTTTCTGTCAGCCCCCTTTAGCTTGTCATTTACCAAATATTTTCAGTTCTACTACCTTCATATCTTTGATTCTGGCAAATGTCTTTTATTCTGGTAGTCAATGATTTAGTTTGATATTATGTTGTGTTATTTACCACAATGGCTTTATAAATATTCCTCTTCCTTCCTTCCACCTCCAATTTGATATTCATATTTACCAATCTTTCTGATCTTATGTTTCAAGGATTCTTTTATAGTTTCCTATTACCTTCAGAATAAAAAATTCCAAACAACTTAAGATGGAACCTAGGAGCTCCATGGCCTCATGCCTTCTTACTCCTTCTGCCTGACCTCTCCCTTCTATCTCCTCATTATTCTACTGGCTACACTGGTGACTCCTAGAAATTGTCACGCTTTCATCTCCAGACTTTGCACATGCTTTTTGTCCCTCTTTCTCGACTCTCCTTTCTCTCTTCCCTCCCTTCACTTAGGTAATTCTTATTTATCTTTCAAGTTGCAGTTCAAGCAGCATTTCTTCTCAGAAATCATTCTTTCTTCAAGCATTCCCATGCCCTATCAGAATTAGGATACTCCTCTCCAATGGGATCCCATAGGCCGCTGTGGATATCTTCTCTATTAAGCACCATACTGAAATAGTTTGTTTCTCCTTAGGCAGTAATTCCCCACAACACGGTGAATATATATATATATATATATATATATATATATATATATATNTGGAATTTTGATAAAGTGCCTGTAAAATAGGAAAAATAGTAGAGCTATTCTAAGGACTAAATGAATGAGTGTGTGTTGCATGTGTGTGTCTGTGAGGGAGAAGCTCACTTAAAATCAAGGTTTGACTTTAATAGATGAAGCTTCATTAGAATATAGTTGACATGCTAAAAAAGTAGGTAATTCCCATTTATTATAAAACATAACTTTCCCTAAAATATGTATATATGTGTGTGTGTGTGTGTGTGTGTGTGTGTGTTATATTTATAAACCGAGAATCTAGTACAATTTTGAATGACATAGTAGTCATTCAAAAAGTATTTTGTTCACTGAGTCATTCAATAAATAGAGTGAGTTACTTGATGGGTATGTAATTGTGAGTGTGTTAGTCCATTTTGTATTGCTGTAAAGGAATATCTGTGTCTGGGTAATTTATAAAGTAAAGAGGCTTATTTGGTTCACAGTTTATGGGCTAAAAAAGAAGCATGAACCAGCATCTGCTTCTGGTGAGGGCTCCAGGCTACTTCTTTTATGGCAGAAGGGGAAGACGAGTCAGTGCATTACATGGCAAGACAGGGAGCAAGAGGGAGAGGAGGTAGTGCCAGGCTCCTTCTAATAACCAGATTTCCTAGGAAGTAATAGAGTGAGAACTCACTCCTTACCATGGGAGGGGTACCAAGCCAGTCATGAAAGATCTGCCCCTTGACCCAAATACCTCTCACTAGATCCCACCTCCAATGCTGGGACTAGATTTCAACATGAGATTTTAAGGGGTCATTGTTTCTTCATCTATAAAATTGGTATGTTACACCTATCTCCTAAGATTTGTAAAAGAATTAAATGACATCATCCGAGACAATTCTTTGCTCAAGAAATGTGTGATAGACTTGTGTTTATATCCCTATTCCTCCACTTTAATTGGCAGTGCCACCTACTTTCATTGCCTGTGTTACCTAGAGCAAGTTTCATAATCTCCCAAGCTTCCTATTTCTCAGTTATTAAGAATTTAATGTTAGTACCTCCCAACAATTAAATGAGATGAAGCACATAAAGGATGTAGCAGTAATTACAGATAGTAAATAATAGTTTGTTGTGATTATTATTAATAATAACTTTTGGTGCCAATAATACTTATTATTAATGACATAGGTTATAAGGAAACCTGTGATTATGACCCCAGAAGGCAGTAGCATTATAAAGAAGGATCCAGATCTTCATTACACATGTAAAGGAATGACTTCCCAAAACAAAAAGTTACACTTTGAGAAAAACAAAATACATAACAAAAATGAATTGATTATTGTTATTAACATGTGGAGTATATTTGAAGCTAATATCAATAAATTATTCCCAAGAGTTATATCATTTCTTCCTAGAATTAAAAGAACTTTGATGACAGGGCATAATAATAGTTAGCAATGTACATATCTAGGGCAATATATTTTCACATTCCTCAACTACTTTGGAACATTAAGCATCAAGGGAAGCCAAAATAGCTCAGACAAAAGGGAAGAGAAATTAAGAATGACTTTAGAGAAAGCAAAGGAAACATGATTTTCATTTGACCTACATTTATAAAGGAAAGTACTGCAACATAGAAACAATGAGAAAAGGTTGGGCAAACTGAATATCCAATACTTAAATCAAATTTTTGCTACAGATTAGGGAGATTTTCAGATTATTTTTTAAACCAGTAATTTGTTAACTATATTTAAAGAACAAGAATATCTGTTGTAAAACATAAATTTTATGGATTTGGTTATTCCAAAATAAATTTTGTCTTTAATTGTTGCTTCTAACCAGTTTTGACAGGGAACATGTCTTTTAGCTGCCACAGAAAACCTAATAATTCATTATTTTCCACATATTTAACATGACTGATAAAGTTAGTACTACATCAAACAGAGACAGCTTGGTGCCTGCCCTAAGGGTAGGAAAAAAAAAACTTCAAAATGGGAGGAGAACACAGCCTTAATACGTACATTATATTTATCTTTTGACTTTGGCTATATTTGGCAGCTTCTCAGCACAAATGGCATTTTCTCTGTAGTATCAACTAATACACTGCAGAAAGGTTAGCACTGTTACTTTCAAAAGAAATTAAACACTGCTGATAAAGCTGCTTTCATTGTTCTCCATTTACTTAAGTAGCTTAAAACCTTTTTTGGAAGAAATCAGAGAATGAAACATAAACATTTTCCTTAAGCAAAGCACATTCCTTTCAGTGCCAGCACTGGTTATATTGGGATATCCAACTTATCTAGGTACAATTTTGAGGTGCTTGGATTATGGTGAAAGGGGCAAGGCAGATATATTTTAAATATTTCTTTTTGTGACAAGATTGGAAAACCAAAAAAGGCAAATCATTGAAAAGACTTGTTTGAATCAAAGCACACGTACATAGTGAACAAGCCTCTAGCTCTATGATCAGAACTACAGAAGGACCGGATCATTCCATTAAACACAATCAGGAGAAGGTGTGTGTGTGTGTGTGTGTGTGTGTGTGTGTGTGTGTGTGTGTGTAGGGGAGGAGGCAGAATGGGGAAAAAGGACAAAAAAAAATGAGCAGAACAAGTAATTCAGTACACATACAAATCCTAGACAGGAAAAATGTTAAGAGCATTGAAGAAAATATTGTGAATAAAATTGCCAGCCCCCTGCTCCCAAATAGGTCTTCCCAATTACATCACATAAATGCTCCGGAGCTAGGAACATAATGTTTCTCTCTTTACATTTGAATCTCACAAGGAGTTTCTCTGTTGCTTTTTACAAAAGCATGTCATTTGATGACCTTTTGTAAATTTCATCATTACCTTATATTTATATATTTTTATTTATATATTATAAATATTTATTATATATTTAAATGCATTTCTTTCTTCTATCTTGAAAAATATATTACCATCTGCAAACTTTTGATTCTTTGATATCTAAATGTGAGGCCAGAAAGCAAGTACCTTTGATCATTAAATATTTTTGTCTCGTAATAGTTCATCAAATTTTTGGTTTGAAATGATACTTACTTATATTGTTAGCATTTAACTTTTTATCCACTAGTCTTATATCATCTCTATCCCTAACTACATTGCAAAACCTTTGTGTCTGTTTCTTGTATCCTCCATAAGGTCAAGCCAGTGCCTTGGATATAGACAATAATTCATTTTAATTTGATTTCATTAGAAACAATCTCAGGTTAGAAATCAGTAATAAATAATGGCTTCATTTTAGAGTTAACATGAACCATCTAGGAAGAAAATAAGAAATTAGGAATAGATAAGAAATTAATACTTCACCCACTCATTTATTCATTCAAAAATATTGGAATAGCTTTCATGTGCCAGGTAGTGTTATAAGTCTTTGGGGAAACACTGGTGAACAAGATAGACAAAAATGCTTGCCCTTGATAATTAATATATGTCAGAGGGTAGTAACTGCTATGGACAAAGTGGAAAAGAGGTAAAGCAAGTGCTAGGGAGAGAAGTATCCTGAGAATGGACTGAATTTTTAGTAGGGTGGTCAGAGAAGGCCTCACTCAGAAGGTGATATTGGAGCAAGACCTGCAGGAGGTGGGCAGTGAGCCAGGAGAGTATCTGGGAAAATAATATTTCAGGCAGAGGGAACAAGTACGAAGACCTTGAGGTGGAAACATGTTATGTGTGCTCACAAAACAGCAAGGAGGCCCCTGTGGGTCAAGCATTGGGGGAGAGACAGTGTTGTAGGAGATGAACTCAGAGAACCAATAGGTTTGGAGAGAGGTAAAAGTCATGAAGAGCTTTGGAGAACCCCAGACGGACTCTTCATTTTTATTATGTGGGAGCAACAGAGTGTCATGTAAACTTATTCGATCTTAACAAGAGAAGGGTCATGATGTGACTTATTCTTTAATTGCGCTTTTCTGAAACCAGATTATAAGGGCCAGTAAGGAGGAATGTCAACAATCTAGGCAAGAAATGATAGTTGTTTGGGCCAGGGTAATAGCAGTAAATGTAGTGAGAGTGATAAGATTCAGATTATATATTGAAGTGAGAGTCAGCAAGATTTGATAATTTAAATTGTGAAAAAAAAAATCATGGATGACTAAAGATATCAGGAAATATCTGCAACTTGGAAATAAAACAAACAAAAAAAAGACAGTATGTCCTTTTGAATCAGATCATTGCCTCACAGGCACTGGCAAGGATGATTTAATTCTCTGAGACACGAACTCATGTTGACTTACTATTTACTATTGTGAAATAACTTCACTACTGTGAAGTTGTATGTGGAGCTGCATGTTCACTTGGAAACTTTTGCCCAGTAGGGATGCAAATATTTTCATCCAGTAGAGAAGATAATCTCAACAGTGTTATTTTCCTGAAGTTCACCAACCGGTTTGTTCTCTCATTTAGCAAACTTACTTTGCTTGTGTTCCTGGCTGACTCTGTAATGTCTGTTTCTCCTTTGAATCGGCTTTACCTCTTAGGAGTCCTTTGATTTTTTAAATCAACTTTTGTACTCTGCTGGTTTACAAAAATGTGAACTAAGACATTTTTGACACATACTCACTTTATGTTTGTATAAGAGTCACAATCCTTTGTTTTTTAAAGATTATATTGTGACAAAAGTTGTGGGTATGAACAATTGGAATAATGAAGCTACCATTTACTAAACTGGGGAAAACTGTTAGAAGAAGAAAGTCTAGGGGAAAAGTCAGTAGCTCTGCTCTGGACAGGGTAATCTTGAGGTATCTACTAGTTATTAAGTGCCTTTGTCAAGTGGGAATTTGGGATAAGGGAAGGGGGCTCAGTTCAAGAACATGTAAAGTTAGGAGACATCAGTGTTATGGATGGTTTTAAAAGTCATGTGATGTTTAAGGAAAATCACCAAAGAAATCTGGCTATAAAATTTTTTTTTCAAGGCTGAGCCCTGATGCATTCCAACATTTAAAGTTAAGGAATTGGAAGGAACAAGAAAAAGAGTGGCTTGGAAAACCAGAGGCCTATATTATCCTGGAAATGAATTAAAGAAAGGTGTTTTAAGCAGGAGGTAGGAATCTACCTGTCAAATGCAATGGAGTTCTCAGGTAAGATGAAGGCTGAGAATTGATCACTGAATTTGGAAACATACATGTCCTTGGTATCCCTAGCCAAAGCAGTTTTGGTGGAGTTATGGGTTTAGATGCCTAATTGGAAAGACTTCAAAGAGAATGAGAATAAAGCAATTGAAGAGAGAGAATACGGGTAATTCATTGGAGGAGTTTTGCTACAGAGAAAAGGAAACTGACCTTGACAGGAATGAGAAGAGCTTGGGGGATATTTTTTAAGACAGAGAAACTGTTATTCATGTGTATGATTACACAAATGATCAGCTTGATAGGACTTCCTTGGTGACAAGGGGGAGGGCCTGATGCAGTAGTTAGAAGTGGCCTTATCTCTTAGTAGGGATTGTTTATCCATAATTAAGAGGGTAAAATGTAAAGTATGTAGGCATGGATTCAGACCCAGATTCATGGTCATGCATGTGAGTAAGACAGTTCAGCCTGATTGTGTGCTTTTCTTCAGTCAAGCTCTGACGTGAGGGTAAAGATATAGGGTATACCAAAAGTTTGACTGAACAGCAGTTGGTCTTTTTCCAGGTGATTATGATGCAGGAAGAGAGTCTCAAAAAGACTTGAGGATATAGAAAGAAGTGAAGGAGAGCAGAAAGGACATGAGGACATGTTGATAGTGGAAACATGATTGTGAATGGCAGGGTCTGGTGAAATTAAAGAAATTCTGGAGTCAGAGAAGTAGAGTATGTCTAGACAGGAATGGAGTCTCTAGAGTTGGTTCTGCTGGTACCTTCTATCAGCAAGACAGGGTTACAGATTTAAAATGCAAATGTTTGGTTACACAACCACTGCTCTCTTGTTATAAAGCAAAGTGTCCATTCAAGAGCTTGACTCAGTTCTTTTTCTTAATAGAGCATTAAAAAGATAGTGATTGCAACTAGATTAGTATCACTGAATTTTCTCACTGTTATAGCAGAAATGGAAGAAAAATCTAAGAAAAACAAAACAGGAATGACTTTTATTTATATTGCATCTGCCAGTGAGATGTCAAGTCATTTCTTAATGACTTGTTCACACCTTCATTATATAAAAGTGATCCTGTCACTTTTTCATGATTTTAAAGAAAAAAAAATACTGAAAACAAATGTCAATTGCATAATATCAATTTTACAACAGGCAAAAATACTTGGGATTTGAATAGCGTCATTTAAACAATTCAATTAAGAAATTATCTCAAGTTGTCTTTCATACAGCAAACATGACTGAACATACACACATTAGTTCTATTCATTTAACTGGCAAGAAACACTGTTTCTTAATTCCAGTTTATGCATTCCTAGTAATTTTTATAACAGCACTGAGAAAAGCTAAACAGCACATTTCTAGGGTACTATAGCACTTCTCAGAGAGTCCTAATCATTTGAAGGGCAACATTAGATGCAAGACTTAAGGGCAAAGTATGCTTATTATACACAAAATCACTATCTTTAAGGAGGACTTCTGAACAAGGTGAAACAGTATCTCTACATAGGCCCTACCCCATAAGGATTTTAAGGATTTGTGGTTATCAAATAACTTGAAATTTTAGAAAGTATTTTTGGTTACTTGTAGAAGCTATGGTCAAGTTATACTTACATGCCAATGGTAATAGATATCTTCAGAATTCACACTACACTTTCACCTCGAAAAATATACTCCCATTGTTTATTTTGATATATCAAATTGTTCATTTTAGATAGTCTAAGAAACCTAGACTTAAGGTTTTAGTTTCTTAATTTCCTGCACCTCCACATACTTACACATTTCATTATCCATTGTTACACCCTATGTAATGGGTTCATGTCAAAATTTGTGTGGATTAGAATCTATCTATAAATCTCCTGAATTTTGGTGAGCAAGTGAGGATTTCTTTCTCATAGAGACAGTAATCTCTGCAAGCTTATTCCAGCATGGTGGAATACTGCAGAAAAATTTCTCCCATTTTTATCCCTGTTCCTTGCTTCAAACGTTTTTTACAATAAAGAAACCACCTACTATTAAACCCAAAGCCTATAATATCAAGGCTACAAATAGTACTTGTTGATAAAACAGTGTTATCATAGTATCCTTCTAGTAATATATATTTGCTTGGATAGCAAATATATATTACTCAAAATTTAAGCTCAATTTCATCTTACGTTTTAGTAAGAAAGCAGTACATATAATAATGTAGTATCTATTGAGCACCATATATAGCATTTTCATCACCAAAGGGAATAGGCAATACAAGATCGTAGCATTTTATAGGTCCCTGTATCCCAGAGTAGCTGGTTACTTTTAATCCAAATTATAGGCAAGAACTGAAAAGTTCCAAATATGCAATTTGAGATTTTTGATTGTTTGGCCTTTTTCTTCCAATTAGTAGCACTGGTATCTCTTTGCTAGGAACTCAGACTCTTTTTAATTAAAAAAATTCAGAAAAAAAAAAGCCTCAAGTCTGGCCATTTAGGGTTAGAAAGAGAATAAATCAAAGATCCTGTAGAGTACAGCATGCTACTCTGCACTCCCTCAGCAAGGCAGTGAGTGGAGCACCAAAGGAAACTGAATGACAGGCAGCAGAATCAGGGATGGTGGCAGAATTTAAGACCTATTTAAATTCAGTTGTTATGTATTGAGTTTCTACTCTGTAAAGTAGACATTAAGGTATGTTTTTATTTATTATCTTTCTGAAAGTAGAAATTAATTCAGTAGCTGAAGAGTCAGAGCAGCCAGAGCAACAAAATAATTAAAGATAAAATATACAGGAAAATATAAAAATATATGAGACCCCCCAAGAGCCCATAATGAGAGAAGAATAAGAGTGAGAAACAGACTGTATAAGGATTTGCAGGGAGGGCAGCAAAGCCCAAACAGAAATAACAGAAAACTGAGCACTTAGCAACCCTGATAACACATATAGAAAGATGACTATGGCTGGAAGGAAAAGGAACTAATATAGTTAAGCATATATTACTGTCAAGCACTAAACTAGACATGATTTCATTTAGACCCTACTACAAATTTAAGAAGTAGATATTATTGTTCCCATGTTACAGGTGAAAAAAACCTAAGCAAAGAGTAAAGGAATAATTTCATTAAGGAAACACAGTGAAAAAAATGAGGAAAGCAGTATTATCTACTAGGCAGTCATTCATAAAATCAACAAACATTTACTGAATACCTCATTTGTGTTAGATAGTTACATTTAGTTAATTAGACAAAGTAATTACACTTAGACAAAGTATTTGATAAACTATTAAACAAGAATTTTTTAAAAAGTAAAGATACAAAGGAAGGAATTAGGCTGGGTGTGGTGGCTCATACCTGTAATCCCAGCACTTTGGGAGGCCCTGGCAGTAGGATTGTTTGAGCCCAGGAGTTTGAGAACAGCCTGAGCAACACAGGGAGACCACATCTCTACAAAAAATTTTTTAAAAGTAAGGGCAAGGTGAATGGATTGCTTGAACCCTGGAGTTTCAGACCAGCCTGGGCAACATGGCGAAACCCTGTCTCTAGAAAAAAATGCAAAAATTAGCCAGGCGTGATGTGTGACTGTAGTCCCAGTTACTCAGGAAGCTAAGGTGGGAGGATTGCTTGAATTTGGAAGGTGGAGTTTGCAGTAAGCTGTGATTACATCATTGGACTTTAGCCTGGGCAACAGACTGAGCCCATGTCTCAAAAATAAATAAATAAATAAAAATAAAAAACAAAAAAATTAAAAATAAAACCTGAGCTGGGTATTGTTATATGTACTCATAGTCCCAGCTACTCCAGAGGCTAAGGCAGGAGGATTGCTTAAGCAGGAGGTGGAGGCTGCAGTGAGTCATGGTCATGGACGTGCACTCTAGCCTTAGTGACAAAGCAAGAGCCTACCTCTAAAAAAATAAAATAAAATTTTAAAATTTTAAAAACAAATTTGAAAACATTTAAAATAAGGAATTATAATCTAAGAAAGGCAATGTTAATAACAAGCTGATTTAGAAAATAAAAAAATTAGAACTAGAAATGAAAAATATAGTCATTGAGATTTAAAAAATGTCAATACACATAAAATAATGAACACTTCCTGGATATTTCCATGTACTGCATACCAGATAATGTTCTAAGCACAAACTAATGTGTCCTTACAACCCAACTTTGAAGTTGGCTCTATCACAACCACATCACTTACATGCTTCAAGATGTGAAGAAGCTTGCCCATGGTCACATGGACATGGGTGGGGATGCCAGGATTTGAATCTGGGCATTCTGATTCAAGAGTTTTCAGTCTTCTTACAAAAACAGATTAATAAACATATAAAGACAGATAATTCACATGCCATACAATTTACGCATTTAAAGTATGTAATTCAATAGTTTTTAGTAAATTCACAGAGTTGTACAATTATCACCACAGTCTAATTTTAGAAAACTTTCGACATCCACACACACACAAAAATCCATGCCCAACCTCTCCCTCTTCCAGCCCTAGGCAACTATTAACTTTCTATAGTTTTGCCTATTCTGGACATTTCATATAAATAAGATCATACAATATATAGTCTTTCACATAGCATATCATTTCAGCATTCATCCATGTTGTACCATGTATCTGTATTTTATTCTTTTAACATCAAATAATAGTCCATTGTATGAATATAGCATATTTATTTATCCATTAGTTAATCAATAGCTATTCAGAATGTTTCCACTTTTCATCAAAATGAATAATTCTGCATGAATAATGCCTCTATGAACATTCATGCACAAGGTTTTGTGTGGACACATGGCTTCATTTCTCTTAGGTATATACTTAGGAGTATATACATCTTGAAGAACTGTTAAACTGCTTTCCAAAGTAGCAACACCAGCTTACATTTCTTTTACATCCTAGCTGGTGTAAAATGCCGTCTCCTCGTGGTATTGATACATTTCTCTAATGATTAATGATGTTCAAAACATCTTTTCATTAGCTTGTTGGTCATTTGTATATGTCCTCACAAGCCAAGGACATCCAGAGTTTTGTTTATTTGAAGAAATGTTTATTTAGGTCGTTTGCCCAAACTTAGTTCTTGACAAGAAGTCTGTGGATGAGTAGCAGAATAAAACAGAGGAAGCAAATGTGTAACCGGGGGAGTGTACCCAGCTCCCAGTTTCAAAGAGGTTCTTGGCCTCTCTAACCCCAAAGAATGGGGAAAGGGGCCTTGGAGGCACGGGGAGTTTGCTGTTCAAATAAATATTGTGGACCCAAAGAGTTTTGTGGAAGAGTGATTTATTAGACAGAGAGAGATATAGAGGGAGAGAGCTCCCACGCTGTTGTGGGACGTGAAACTAGAGAGGGATATCCCTTCAGGTAAGGAGCAGCTGAAGTTTTAACCCCTAAGTTATTCCGTCCCCATTCATGTTCTCATCCAATGAGAGGAGTTCTTTCAAACTGCCTCTGGAGTGATCAGTCTTTGACTCTGATACCAGACTGGCTGCTTGGACCACAGCCCTGAGTTACAGAGCCCCCTCCTCCCAGAGCTGTCAGCAGGATTGTTGGGACAAAGGAGCCCCACCTAGCTTTCCCTACCTAGCCAGCGCTCACAGGAAAACCAGACAAAGAACTTTACATTTGAAACCCCTCTGGTCCCCAGATAGAAGCATGGCGCTGGAAAATTCCTGCCTTTGAAACCACTCCCCTTGCGGACCCAGGAAGAGAAGTTTCTTTAACACAGTCCCTCAAAGCAGTTACCATTTGATGGGAAACCATAACGCCTGTGATGTGAAGGTCTTTGCTATAAGACTCACCAAACTAAAACTAAAACTAAAAAAAAAAAAAAAAAAAACAACAACAACAACAAAAAACCTAACGAAAATGCCATCCAAAGCAGACAAAACAGATAATTTTTGAAAAGTGTTTGTTTTAGCAAATACAATTGAAGCCTAAGTTTATGTGTGCACATTCCCCTTCCCTTGCACAAATAAACATTCACCATATACGTGGCCTCATTTAAGCATGAGTAGTAGTAAGAAAGGAACCCAATAAAACCACATTTAGACAGATTGTGCTCAGAAAAGAGAATAGGAACTAAGTAAAAGGGCGATACAGAAAACGTATTATAGAATCCCATATCCACACAAATAATTTATTATAGAATCCCACTCCAAACCTGGACATAACTCCAGGCATTTGGCACACCTGCTCCCACAGAGGAAGCTTTAGCTGCTCCTCCCTTTCCAAGATAAGGTCTTATCATGGCAGCCATTTCTGTGTTCCTTCACCAGGCGTATCACCTGGCTTGAGAGCATACATGTTCCCTCAGATTAGGAGCCTGAGTCACTCCTCTTGTCCCCTGCAAAGACCTTGTTGCAGCAATGGTTTCTCCACTTCTTGCTGGGGTATATTTGCAGGCATTTAGTATAATCACTTGCTTGGATCAGGAGCCTGAGCCTTCCCTCCCTTCAGATGCAGAGATCCTGGTGCAGTAAAACTGTCTTTGCTTGATGCCTAGACAAATCTTCAGGCATTTGGAGCACCCACTGTTCTAGATTAGGAATTTAGGCTGCCTCTTCTTTCCATCCAGAGAATATAGGGCAATGGTTTTCCAATCTCATACCTAGGAACACCTCTGAATGCATAGCAACCATCTACTAGAAGCTCCTTCAGAGTTGGTGTTTATGCCTACCATTGGGGGACCTGTAGGTGGGCCTGTCTAGTCTGCCCCACCCATGTTGGTCCACTGACTTGGGCTGAGCAGGGACCTCATACCACTGTGCATTTCACAGATCAGCATACTGCCTAAGGGAACATAGAGCTTCTTCCAGTAAACAAGAATTAAGTGTATACACATCTGCATTGTCCATATCCAGCTCTTACCCGTAAGTGCCACTTACTGGCCTGGAGATTGACAGGCATAACCCAATAAGAAATATCTAACACAAATGCATGGCACTAGGAAATGAGATAAACTACGTCACATCTCCATCACCCCAGCCCCAAAGGAGGCAGTGAACCTGTTCAAATGCCCAATACATCACTGCTATGACAAGGATTTGGAAAAGTCAGCATGCAAAGGCTACCTATAACTAAGGAACTTATACACACTATTTGCCACTGAAAGCACACACACACACACACACACACACACACACACACACACGCCAAATGACCCTATACAATATACATATAGACACCTCCTCAAGGAAGAAGAGTTCTGTCCAAATGAAAGAAAATTCAAAAAATAAGAAGGAGAAATAGCTTGTCCAGATGAGAAAGAAGCAGAGAAAAAGCTCTGAAAGCATATATATAAAACAGTGTTATAAAGGACCACACTAACTCTCTAGCAATAGATCAGAACCGAAATGAAATCTTTGAAATACCAGATAAAGAATTCAAAATATTGATTTTAAAGAAGTGCAGTGAGATCCAGGATAAAGCTAAAACCAACAAAAGAAATCAGAAAAACAATTCAGGATATTAAAAAAGGATAGATATCTTTAAAACAATATGAACTTCCAAAAATGAAATATTCATTGAAAGAATTAAAAATACAGTTGAAAGCTTTAACAATAGGCTATACCAAGTGAAAGATGGAATTTCAGAGCTGGAATGCAGGTCTTTCAAATTAAACCAGTCAGACAAAAATAAAGAAAAAAGAATTTTATAAAATAAACAAAACCTTTGAGAACTATGGAAGTATGTGAAATTTCAACACCTACAAGTACAGGCATTTCACAGGGAGATGAAGAAAATTAAAGTATGGAAAATATATTTGGGAAATAATTCAGGAAAATTTCCTTGGTTGTGGGAGGATTTGGGCATCCAGATACAAGAAGCTCAGAAAATCCCTGTAAGATATATTGCAAGAAGAATCTCACCAAGACATACAGTCATCAGACTGTGCAAAGTCAGCATGAAAAAGTAAATCTTAAGGGCAGCAAGAGGAAAGTGTTTAATCACCTATAAAGGAAATCTTATCAAACTAACAGTGGACTTCTCAGCAGAAACTCTTCCAGCCAGAGAGATTGAAGGCCTATTTTTAGCTTACATTAAAAAAAAAAAAAAAAAAAAAAAAAAAAAAGTGAGCCAAGAATTCTAATATTCTCCTAAACTAAACTTCATAAACATAGGAGAAATAAAATATGTCCCAGACAAACAAACACTAATGCTATTTGCCACCACTAGACTGGTTCTATAAGAAATGCACAAAGAAGTTAGAAACACGGAAACAAAAGGAAAATACTCACTATCATAAAAAAGACGCATAAGTACAAAGCTCACAGATCCTATAAAGCAATTACATAACTGAAACTTGAAGGGAACTAGGCAGCAACATTATGACAGAAACAAAACCTCACATGTAAATACTGACATTGAATATAAATAGCCTAAATGCTCCACTTAAAAGATATAGACTGACAAATTAGATTTAAAAACAAGACTCAATTATCTGCTGCATACAAGGGACCCACCTAATGGCTAAAGACAGCTGCAGACTCAGAGAGGTGGAAAAAGATATTTGACACAAATGGAAAATCAAAGTGAGCAGGAGTACCCATCATTTTATCAGATTTAAACGGATTTTAAACAAACACACTAAAGAAAGACAAAGAAGGGAATTATATAATGATAAAGAATTCAATACAAAAAGATTTAACTTCCTAAATATATGTGCACCCAACACTGGAGCACCCAGATTCATAAAAAAATACTATTTGACCTAGGGAAACAGATCAATAGCAATAAAATAATAGTGGAGGAATTCAATACTCCATTTACAACACTAGACAGATCAGCAATGCAGAAAATCAGCAAATAATTTTTTTTTGTATTTAAAATGTACTTTTTAGTGGAGTTTAACAAATATATATACCTGTGGAACTACTGCCACCATCACGTCACTTTCTTCTTCATATCCTCTACTCTGTCTCCTCACATCATGCATTCCCAACCTACATCAATTCCTCAGACTCCTGCTCTCCTTACACACCTGGCTGCAGACCTACAGTAGAGAACACATAAGCCCGCCTGGGGAAACCTGTGCGTCAGCACTACCCTCCCAAGGACACTCAGTCTTTTTTCAGGCAGCAGCGCTTGCCCATGCTCCACAGCAACTTTTTTTCTTTTTTATTTTCTCTCTCTTTTTTTAAATTATACTTTAAGTTCTGGGGTACATGCTCAGATCATGCAGATTTGTTACATAGGTATACACATGCCATGGTGGTTGGCTGCATCCATCCCCCTGTTATCTACGTTAGATATTTCTCATAATGTTATTCCTCCCCAAAGTATTATTAATAAAATAATACTTTAAGAATTGGTAGACAGGAGAAGGGAAGGTGGTAATTTCCTTGTTTTCATAACAGGAAAGAGTCATTGAATTATAGTTGCAACAGTAGTTGCGTCTTAGAGTTTAAATAAAGAGATAGGATCTCTAAGTGCATTTTATATAGTTTTCCCTTATCCAGAAAATTTTAAGAGAAATTAATATTTATTGGAAAGAAATATTCATCTGAATTTTCATTCGGTTTGCTTTTATTTCAGTTTTTTCTGTTAAATTCAAGGAAATTGATCATAATATTTTCGTTTATATTCTCTTTATTGTATAATTTTATTTTTAACTATATAATCTATCTTGTCATCTATATATGCATAAATACATGTCTAGAACTATATTCATCAAATATTGATGAAGATGATTAATGGGATTTGGGGATTTTGGTTATTCGTTTCTCTTTTGCACTCTTTGTTTCCTCCTTCCCTCCCTCCCTTTCTTCCTTCCTTCCTCCCTCCCTCCCTCCTTTCTTTCTTTTTTTCTTTCTTTCCCTTTCTTTTCTTTCTTGAGGTAATCTTGTTCTGTCACCCAGGCTGGAGTGCAGTGGTGGGATCTTGGCTCACTGCAACCTCCACCTCCAGGGTTCCAGCGATTCTCCTGCCTTAGCCTCCAGAGTAGCTGGGATTACAGGTGTCCACCACTACACCTGGCTAATGTTTGTATTTTTAGCAGAGATGGTGTTTTACCATGGTAGCCAGGCTGGTCTCAAATTCCTGACCTCAGGCAATCCACCTGCCTCAGCCTCCCAAAGTGCTGGGATTACAGGCATGAGCCACTGTGCCCGGCCTGCACTTTATACTTCTTAATTTTTTTTATCATTGTTTCCTTAACAATGAACACACACTTAGGAAGAAGAAAGAGAGAGATAATTCATCTTAATGGAAGTGTTAATAGAGTTTTATTTGGTGTGAGTTGTTTTAATGGATTTGAGTAAATGTTATATTTCACTAGATTGTTTCATTACTATATAATTGATTTCTAAAAATTAGAAATGCCTCAAATTAGCATATATGTTTTAAGCATGTAATGTAATAAATTATTTTCTCTTTAATTTGTTAAAATAAATTAATTGCTTTAATAGATTTCTTGATACTGAGCTGTATTCTCATTTGTTAAATAAATCCAACTTGGATCATAGTATATTCATCTTTGATAGACTGTTCAATTCTATTGGTTAATAATTATTTACAATTTTTATATTTATGTTTTTAAATACATATGGTTTTTGTGGTATTGTACTATCTTGTGAAGCAAATGCCAGCCTCATAAACCTAACTGGAAATTTTTCTTGTCCCTAGCATTAAAAATGGTTTGAATAGCAGTGTAATTATCTATTTTTTAAACAGTAGCCTTTTTACAATATTAATTATCTTCCAAATATAATTACTGTCTGCTATGGCTTTCCATTTTTACGTAAGTTAGTTTTGATATTTTCCTAGAAAATCACCTGGTTCCTTTTAGCTGGAAACTCACATGCGTCCTTTTGAATTTCAAATTCACTGCCTCAGAATTGCAAGACATGTTCTGTTACAGCTCTCCTAATATCTTCACAATCTTTTGTTATATTTCCTTTCCTCCACTCCATTCCAACTCATCAAGGTGATATCTTTAGAAGTTTTTTTACCGGACCACTTCATAACCAAGTACAAATTCTCTAAAATACCTAAATTCATGGTTTTGCTGAACAATAGTTGATATGGTTTGGCTGTGTCTCAACCCAAATCTCATCTTGAATTGTAGTTTCCATAATTCTCATGTGTCATGGGATCAATCAGATGGAGAGAGTTGAATCATGGGGGCTGTTTCTACCATCCTGTTCTCATGATGTGTTCTCTATACATGTGTATTTACCCAATGCCTGTACCCAATTGTATCTAGGAAGTAACTAACTTGCTTTTGATTTTACATGCTCATAGGTGGAAGAGACTTTCCTTGTCTCAAATGAGACTTCAGATTTGGACTTTTGAGTTAATGCTGGAATGAGTTAAGACTTTGAGGGATTGTTGGAAGGGCATGATTGCATTTTGAAATGTGAGGACATAAGATCTGAGAGGGGCCAGAGGTAAAATGACACGGTTTCGCTGTGTCCCCACCAAAATCTTTCTTGAATTATAGTTCCCATAATCCCCACACGTTGCGGGAAGGACAAGATGGAGATAATTAAATCATGGGGGTGTTTACCCCCATCCTGATCTCATGATAATGGGTTAGTTTTCATGTGATCTGGGGGTTTTATTAGGGGCTTCCCCTTCTGCTGTGCACTCATTCTCTCCTCTACTGCCTTGTGAAAAGGTGATTTTGTCATGATTGTGAGTTTCCTGAGGTCTTACCAGCCATGCAAAACTGTGAGTCAATTAAATCTCTTTACTTTATAAATTACCCAGTCTTGAGTATTTCTTCATAGCAGCATGAGAATGGGCTAATACAACAGTAAAGGTGCAGTTTATTTAGTTTAGGTTTTTAAGTAATAATATTGCACATAGGCAAAATTACCCTTAATTATTTTTGACCACAAGATGAAGTCATTATCTTGATCTACAAGCCATACTGTTCAAATAAATGTACAGTCATGCATCACTTAACAATGGGGCAAGATCTGAGAAATGCATCATTATGTGGTTTTGCTGTTATGTGGACATCATCATAGAGTGTACCTACACAAATCCCAGATGGTAAAGGCTGCTACATACCTAGACTCTATGTTATAGCTTATTGTTCTTGGGCTAGAAACCTGTATAACAGGTTACTATATTGAATACTGTAGGCCATTGTCATACAAGCATGAGTATTTGTATATCTAAACATAGACAAAGTTTGGTAAAAATACAACATAAAAAATTTAAAAAAAAAAAGAAAAAAAAAGAAGATACGTAGGTATAGGGTACTTACCATAACTGGAAATTGCAGGACTGAAAGTTGCTACGGGTGTCAGTAAATGAGTGGTGAGTAAATGTCAAGACCTAGGATATTGTCCTATATGACTGTAGACTTTATAAACACTGTACACTTAGTCTATACTAAATTTATAAAATAATGTTTTTCTCAATAATAAATTATCCTTGGCTTACTGCAATTTTTTACTTTATAAACTTTTAAATTCTTTTTCGCTTTTAGACTCTTTTGTAATAATAATTTAAAACACAAACACAATTTACAGCTATACCAAAGTATTTTCTTTCTTTATATCCTTATTCTATACACTTTTTTCTATTTTCAATTTTGTTCTTACTTTTTAAACATTTTTGTTAAAACTAAAATATAAACACACACGCTAGCCTATGCCTACACAGGGTCAGGATCATCAATATCACTGTCTTCTGCCTCTACATCTTGCCTCTCTGAAGTCCTACAGAGACAAGAACACGTATGAAGCTGTCATCTGTGATAATGCCTTCTTTTGAAATAATCTATTTCAAATTTTTAGATGCTTTCTGAAGGATCCACCTGTAGCTGTTGTAGGGTTAACAAAAAATATAAGTGAATGGAGTAAACTTTAAAATAACAATTAAAAAGTGTAGTATAATATATATTAGGCTATAGTAATTTATAACTCCATTATAATTTTATGGGACCACCACAGTATATGTGGTCTGTAATTGACTGAAATGTCTCTATTTAGTGCGTGACTATGTCTTTAAACACTAGAATCATCCAACATGGTGAGATACACTGTCAGAGGCATGTGGAGGCTGTCACTGATGGAAGGAAGAACAGTCATGTCTTCCATTTCACATTGCTTCCAGGGTTTCTGCTGATTGAGTGTGAGTGAAATGAGTAAAATTGTTAAAGGTATTTAAATCAATCTCTCTCTCTCTCTTTTTTTCTCTCTCTCTGTCACTGTCTCTCTCTATCTCTCTCTCTCTCTCTCCTTCCCTCCTTCCCACTTCACAAAAAATAGCTTTAGGCAACTGTTGGATATTTCTATTATAGAAGGTATATATAATCTATTTCAAACTTATGTGTCTCACAACATCGCCTTCAATTTACTTTCAATTTACTATCTAACCCTTCAATTTACTACCTATCCCTTTTTATTCTGTCCCCTTTTGAGATCTTGAGCTCTTATTTGATATTTCACTTAGTTAGAACACAGATGTGAAGATATTTTCCAGACAAAATATAGAGTCATATACTTTGAACCCTTGAATTTTTGAAGATTTCTTTCCTTCATCTAGTTAGATTAACAATATCTTGGTTGGGTATATTATTCTTGGACTGCAGTCTTTTTCTCTTAATCGTCTATTAAAGTAACATCTCTGTTTTCTGGCAGCCAATGTTATAAATGACATTTTCAGTACTGGAATGGGGCTATTTCTTTTCTATGTTATCTACTCTCTGAAAACTGTAAGATTTTTCTCTTCCTCCCTTCCTCCCTTCCTCCCTTTCTCCCTTTATCTCTCTCTCTCTCTTTCTCTCTCTCTCTTTCTCTCTCTCTCTGTCTTTTTCTTTCTTCTCTCTCTCTTTCTCTCCTTCTCTCTTTCTTTCTTCTTTCTCTCAGTCTGTTGCTCAGGCTACAGTGCAGTGGTGTGACCTGGGCTCACTGTAACTTCTGCCTTCTGGGTTCAAGCAATTCTCATGTCTCAACCTCTCAAGTAGCTGGGATTACAAGTGTGCACCAACATGCCTGGCTAATTTTTGTACTTTTAGTAGAGACAGGTTTTCACTGTGTTGGCCAGGCTGTTCTTGAATTCCTGATCTCAAGTGATCCACCTGCCTCCCAAAGTGCTGGGATTATAGGTGAACCACTATGCCTGGCCTAAGATTTCCTTTTTATTCTTGAAATCCTGAAAAGTCATCAAGATAGGCCTTGTTGTATGGCTTTGAAAATTAATTTTTCCTGGAACTCAGTAGGGTTTTCCAATTGGCAGACTCAAATTAACTTTCAGCCCAGCTAATTATTCTTAAGTTACTTAAGTTATTACCACTCTATTTCTTCATTTTTCTTCCCATGGAACTCCTATGATTTCTGCATGTTTTTAGAATACATTCCCCAGGACTCATCTTTTGTTTAGCAACATTAAACACTGTGATTTTGCTCTGTTTTGTTAAATTTTCTACCACTTGAACTTCAGAAAAGAAACTAGTTTCTCTTCACTGATTCTCCATTTAAATGGTTCTAAAAATATATTTTTGGTATGCGACCTGACAGTAACTACCAATTTGTCAAAACTATCTTCTGACTCCTCCATTTAATTCAATCACAGTGAGAGCCACTTGTTCTTCCTCTCTTAGGTAGCTGGATCTCCTTAACTAGGTTGTTCTTTTTCTGAGTATGGATTTATGTCCCCATAGCACTTGTACAGTTCAGGCAGTCATAATATCTTTATCATCACTCTTTACCAGATTAGAACACTGTCCTGAAAGTGTCAGGAAGCACAGCATTTTTTATGTAATAGCTGGTTATGAAAGTATTGATAAATATTAACACTTTGATGAGGCACAAAGGAGTTACTGAGCTTCTCATTTCCTCCTAGTGTAGGCAACAGTTCTGTTCACATTGAAGAGCCAGGAAAAATTCAGCTTATGGTGCAGTTAACCTCCAGGGTAATCGGGATGCCCAGGTTTTTTTTGGGTCCTTCCAGAAAACATGCAAGAAGTGGAAGTTACCTGAGGAGAGGTAAATGTCCCTTTAGTGACACTGCCAGAATCCAAGACAGCTAGGCCTCATGTTTCTTCGTTGTCTCAAGCTTTTTCACTGCCGTCAATCTCTCCAAGAGGAGAAGTAATCCCTACACCTGCATAGTTATATTATAAATATTTGTTAAATGAGTTACTTAATGTCACATGAGTTGGTCTGAGAACCACGATAAATGACCTTGGTCTCTGTGCTCTTGGTCCGGTGGCTTTCCTACTATATACTGTTTCTTCTTGATGCCCTGTTGTTGTTCTCATGGTCAAGGTGGTTAAATGAACAATAGTTGCTGGGTATGTATGTTCATATAACACCCATTTGTGACTGTTTAGTTGATTTGGAGTATCACCTCTAGAAATGGGCATCACCCCCATTTCAGTTTCTGTATCAAACAACAAAAAAAAACGAGTATAAAATGGTATTCTTGTAAAAAACTTTTGATCTTATAATAGTGTAAAATTTCATTACTTTAATGTTAGGTTTTCCAATTGTAAAAACTATAATAACACTCTTTGGTCCTTTTGTGCCTTTCATCTGAGAATGTCAAAGTTTTTCATAAGCCTTTACTAATTGCTCAAGCCTCCCAGCACCATCATAATACAGGAACAGTATTATTGGCTTTTTTTAATTGATTACTAAACAAATGGGTTATAGACTGAGAGACAGACTTCAATCAGGGCAATGGCAGAGCAAAAGCAAAAGGCTTGTCTAAGCTTTGTCCTTAAGAAACCCTACCCACTCAAAAGGCCTCCCCTGCATGCCTAATAGTTATGTACCATAAAAATCTTGTATTGTCCTCAGGTGGGGCAGAAGAAAATATTTTACTTCTCACTCATTCTCTCCTTCTCCTGGGTACAATGGAGAAAAGTGGAAGAGCCTCCTCATCTCTTTGCATCTTAGGAATGCAGATCTTCCAGAGGAAAGTAGAAAAAGAGATCTTAATAGATTTTGAGCAGATTTTTTAGACATAGTTTACATGAAAGTTCTTTGTAAAGTAACATGTTATCTTAGTAAGATGTTATTTTATAATAATGAAAATGCCTTCACGTTTATTGTCTCAATGCATATTTATTAAGCATCTACCATATCAAGGCAATGAAGATACATCAGTAAATAAGACAAGGTCATTGCTCTCAAAAGGCTCATGCTTCAAAGGGAGTGAAAGTGGGAAGAGACAATAAACAACCACATATGTGGTAGGGAAAGCTTGGAAGGCAGAGAGGCTTAGAGAGGACATGCTATTTTATATAGATGCCAACAAAGGCTTAGAGGAAGGCAGCGGGCAGTCAATGAATATATAATGGAAGACTGTTCCAGCAGGGAGGGCAGAAAGAACAAAGATTTTGAGGAATGAGTGTGTTTAGCATATTCCAAGATTAGCAAGAAGGCTACCATGGCTGAAGAAAAGCAAGCTAGGTGAAAAAAGAATTGAGATCAAGAAGGTGGGGACAGAGGATGGAGTAGCATCCAGAGCACATAGAACCTTAATGGCTATGGGAAGGGTTTTTGTTTGATTCTGAGTGATAAGTGAAGCAGTCGGATGGTTTTGAGCAGAGTAGAGATATGATCTGATTCATATTTTAAATAGTCACTCTGGCGGCCATGTGGGAATAGACAGAAAGGTAGAAAACTGCTGTAATATCCTAGACTTGAGCTGAGTGTAGCAATGAGACCCCAGAGGAAACATTAAGTAGGTAGTTGATTATATGAGTCTTGACGGCAAGTGGGGAGCCAGGCTGGGCATATGAATGTGAGCTGGAATGAGTTTGCTAATCAAATGAGTGTAGAGGGGAAGAGAATGGATGTAAGGCTGAGCACTGGAAGCTTCAACATATAGACGGAAAGCTGAGGAAGACCCAGCAAAGGAAACTAAGGAGGAATGAGCAGGATGGTGGGAAATAAACCAAGAGAACAGTGTCCTAGAGACTAAGTGGAAAAAGCATNAAAAAAAAAAAAAAAAAAAAAAAAAAAAAAAAGGAATCATCAACTGTGTGAAATAATACTGAGTAACATGAGGCCTGAAAATGGAACTTTAAATAATGTAGCATGAGCCTCACTAAATCTTCCAAAGGAACAATTTCAAGAGAATGTTGGGAATAAAGGTCTGATTATACTATGATACTTTTCAGAAATCTGTTTCCCTGTTACTGAATTATTATTCTTTTTCATATTCAACATTTTAAATTTAATTTTTGACACCTAAAACCTGTAACATTTAATGTATACAATCTGATGAGTTTGGAGATAGTATGCCTCCATGAAACCATCACCACAATGTATGCCATAAGCCTATCCATTATCCCCAGAAGGTTTCTCTTTCTTTGTTATTTATTATTGTTGTCATTTGCAATAAGAACTTTTAAGAAGTACATCCTTAGCAAATTTTTAAGTATACAATACAGAATTATTAACTATAGACACTATGCTGTACAGTAGATCTCTACAACTTATTTATCTGGTATAACTAAAACTATATACCTTTTGACTAACCTCTCTGTTTCCCTCTCTGCAGCCTCTGCAAACCACCATTCTACTCGCTGCTTGACTAGTTTACATTTATCATATAAATAGTAACATGGAGTACTTGTTTTCATGTCTAACATTATTTTATTTAATGTCTTCAAGGTTTATCCGTGGTGTACATGTGTCAGAATTTCCTTCTTTTTTCAGGCTAGATAATATTACATTGTATGGCTATACCACATTTTCTTTGTCCATTCATCTGTCAATGGACATTTAGGTTACTTCCATGTCTTGGCTATTATCAATAATGCTCCAATGAACATGGCATTGCAGATTTCTCCTTGAAATTCTAACTTTCTTCCAGATTCTTTTGGATATATACCCAGAAATTGATTTGCCAGATTATATGGCAGTATTATTTTTAGTTTGTCAAGACTTCTATGCTGTTTTCTATACTACCTGTACCAATTTACATTCTCATCGGTATACTAGAGTTTCCTTTTCTCCACAGCCTTGTTGGCTTTATTAACTTTTGTCTTACTCTCTTCAAAGATATCTCTTGTTTTTTTAAATAAAATTCATCTTAAAAGGTACGAGGTTATATCACACTGTGGTTTTATTTGCATTTCCCTGGTGGTTAATGATGTCGAACATTTTCTTTTCTATATTTGTTGGCTATTTGTATATCTTCTTTGGAGAAGGTCTATCCAATTCATTTTCCAATTATTAAATTCATTTGTTTGTTTATTGCTATTGAGTTGTAAGAATCCCTCAATAATTGGATATTTGCCCTTTATGAGATATATGGTTTGCAA